>NC_137033.1:46510832-46537504 GCF_032717465.1 Coenobita brevimanus
TCTCCATTTCTGCAACATCTGCGGCCTTTCCTCCAACTATCTCTCTGTCGAGCACACCTATCCTCCTCTCCTCCTCTAAACCTCACCTTCTCTTCCTGACAGAGACTCAGCTGTCTCAGGCAACAGACAGTAAACCCTTTTCTGTATCATCATACTTTCTCCATACTCATTTCAAAACCAAATGTGGATGTTGTGTATATGTACGCAACGACTTATCTTGCTCTCGTGTTCCTGAACACGATTCTTTTAAATGCTCTATTCTCTGGCTTCGACTTTCCTGTCATTCTCTGACTAAATATAACTGTGCAGTTTACTTATCCCCTAATTCTACTGATTATGAAAAATTCAACGACTGTCTAACTTCTAGAAAGGGACACATTCCATTCATTTCTCCTTTCTCTGAAATCTCCATTCTAGGAGATTTCAATGTTCACCACCACCTTTGGCACTCCTCATCTTTCACTGATCCACCTGGTTAACAAGCCTGTATCTTTTCTTTCCTTGATGACCTAGAGCAGCTTATACAGCACCCTGCCTGTATCCCTGACCGTCTTGGAGAGAGCTCTAACATACTTGACCTCTTCCTTACTACTAATCCTTCTGCTTACACTGTTAATCTTTCCTCTCCACTGGGCTCCTCTGATCATAGCCTTATTACCTTAACTTGTCTTATCGCTCCAGTACGGCCGTTAGACCCTCCAGAGAAACGTCGACTGTGGCACTTAGGAGCTGCAGATAGGGAGGCCCTCAGGCAGCACTTCTTTGATTTTCCCTGGAATGATTAATGCTTCCACGGCCAAGAGCCATCTCAGTGTGCTTTTCGCATTACAGAGGTTATTCTCTCGGGCATGGAAGCATTCATTCCCTTCTCATATCCTTTGACTAATGCAAGAAAGCCTTGGTCTAATCACGCCTGTTCTAATACGGTCCGCAACAAGGAGAGGGCCTATAAAACATATCAGAACCAACCCACCCCTGAATCACATCTTGTTTATGTTTTTGCCCAGAATCGTTCTAAGTCTGTTCTTCACTCTGCTAAAAATAATTTCATCCGTACTAAACGCTTTGAACTCTCCAAATCGAATTCTTCCTGCTCCTTCTGGCACCATGCCAAAACCTTTCTAACAACTTTACCTCATCATCCTTCCCTCCTCTTTTCTACTCTGACGTCTCTGTAGCTATTACTTCTACTGATAAAGCAGATCTCTTCGCTCAGACTTTCTCCTCCAATTCTACCTTAGATGATTCCAGTGCTGTTCCTCCATCACTTCCCTCCTCTGGCTTTCTCATGGTTGACATTAAAATTTCTTCAGCTGATGTGTTTACTGCATCGCTGGCCTTAATACTAACCAGGCACATGGGCCTGATGGGGTCCATCCTGTTGTCCTCAAGAAATGTGCTTACTCTTTCGCCTTTGTCTTTCAACTTGTGCCTTTCCTTTTTGATGAAAGTTTGCTCTCATTCAGCCAGTCCCAAAGAAGGGTGACCATTGTCAACCCTCTGACTATCGTCCATACGTATTCAGCAAACACACACACAAACACACACACACACACACACACACACACACACACACACACACACACACACACACACACACACACACACACACACACACACGCTGGGATAAAAACCAATCACTCGTATTCAGCACACGGCCAAGGCACAATTTCCTGTCACTTTTTTTCTTTTTTTCTTTTTTTCGACGATGAAGTTTGTTTTTAATCGTTATTGCTTGTATTATTATTATTATTATTATTATTATTATTATTATTATTATTACTACTACTACTACTACTACTACTACTACCATGACTACTACTACTCCCATGACTATTACAACTACTGCTACCATGACTACTACTACTACTACTATTACTACCATGACTGACACTGCTAGTGCTACTTCTACCATGACTGTTACTACTACTACTACTAATACCACCATGACTGCTACTACTGCTATTACAACCACCATGACTACCACCACTACTACCATTACTACTACCTGATTCCCGTTCTTTTGTAGCTTACTTCACGTAGCTCAGGGAAAGACCATACTACGGCTCTTCATCCTTGCCACAACACTTCTCCCTGACTAGCATCATATTCTAGTGCTAATCGAAGGCCACAGCTCAGCATTCAAGATGGAGAGACGGAAATTTTAGGCCAAGTTAGAGTTTAAAAAAACAAAAGCGTAATAAGAAAACTACACCTTAAACTACACCTTAGACTACACCTTAAAGTACACCTAAAAGTACACCTAAAATTACACCTTAAACTACACCATAAGTACACCTTAAAGTGCACCTAAAATTACATTTTAAACTACACCTTAAACTACACCTTAAAGTACACCTAATATTACACCTTAAACTACATCTTAAACTATACCTAAAACTACACCTTAACCCTTCGTACGCCAGGTGAAAAAACTTAACCCGGAACGCCATGTGAGGTTTTGAAAGACCCCAACTAAATTTTTGGATTTCTGCGATATGCAAAGTTGTAAATCGTCACCCTCATAAAGCAACTGCCTAAGTCATGCTTTCTACTTTTCGGGAAATCGAAAGAAAACTGTCTCATTTTCTTTACTTTTAATGACTTAGGCAGAACCTTGAGGCGCATTTTAGACCACTCACACCCTAGATCTGGCAAAGGCAGCTATACCAGTAGGTGCTCCACGTGATGACGAATTGATATAGGCAAAAATCCAGAAATCGCCGAAAAATGACTTAGGCATTATCTTTATGAGGGTGACGAAATGTAAAATTTTGTACATGTGTTGCCCGAGACGTGGCACGTTTCATCCAATCCATCCACCATGTGCCCCTTTTGTGTGTGTGTGTGTGTGTGTGTGTGTGTGTGTGAGTGCGTGTGTGTTTTGGTGTGTGTGTTTTTGATGAATGTAAATTTTTTAACGATTTTCTTAAAAATTTTAAAAGTTTGCACATGTAATAAATAATGTGGCATATATTTTTAAGTTACATATAATTCTTATTCATTCAGCATACTCTTAACGTAATCAAGTAAATGTATTATCAGTTATAATACCATTTAAAAACACAGTATCATGAAAATAAAACGATCCATAAAATATGATTGAATCTAAGTTCAGAACATTAACAAGATTGACACATATATTCAGGAAATCTCTGAATGATTTACAAATCAAGTAAACATAAACAAGATTGACATATTTACAATCAGGAAACCCCTGAATGATTTTAACATCAGATAAATTACTACAGGTGTCATTATCACCATCAGAAATCGGAGGATCTTCTATATTTCTCCCTCGCTTACTGTACAATATCTCAGCATTCGGTGACATGGTCAATAATATCTACAAACTGAAAAAAAAAAAATAATAATAATAAAAAAGTTACACGGAATGCTAGGATGGGTACCGGACGACCCCCAATGATGTTTGGGCTATCCTAACTCCTGAACTATAAGAGTCTATCCATTTAAATGTTGTTTGCTTATACACTGGCCAAAGATTAATAAAGTCATGGTTCATCAGACCCCTAAAACAATAAGTGGCTGAAGGGCATCATTTTAAAAATGTGTTGGGGTCAATCCGACCCCACATGGCGTATGAAGGGTTAAACTACATCTTAAACTACACCTTAAACTACACCTTAAATAACACCCCAAACTACACAGTAAACTGCACCTAAAACTACACTTTAAACTGCACCTAATACTACACCTTAAATTACACCTTAAAATACACCTTTCTATGCTATGTGTAGATAATTTATGTTATTAATGGCAATACAGGATAATATTTATGTACTTAATGTGGAAATAAATTAGTAAGTTTTCGAGTCAATTTTTAACAGAAAATTTTTTAAGCATCTTTCTAATCACAACCTTTTTTCTGATTGCCAGTATGGGTTCTGTCAGGGACGCTCCATTGGCGATCTTCTCACCTACCTTGCAGAATCCTGGTCATCCTCCTTTCGGGACTTTGGCGAAAGCTTTGCCATTGCACTTGACATCTCAAAGGCCTTCGATCGAGTCTGACATAAACCTTTAATTTCGAAACTGCCCTCTTACGGTTTCTATACTTCTCTCTGTGCCTTCATATATAGCTTCCCTTCTGGTCTTTCTATAGCCTTTGTCATCGTTCTTCTCCTAGATCCAAACAACAGCGGTGTTCCTCAGGGCTCTGTCCTATCACCAACTCTCTTTTATTCATCAATGACCTTCTAAGCTGTACATCCAACCCTATCCACTCGTACGCTGATGATTTCACCCTTCACCTTTCCATTCGGTTCCTGCAACGTCCATCACAGCAGTTGCTTCAACAAACAAGGGCTGAGGCTATGGCACACTTAATGTCTGACTTGGCTCGTATCTCTAACTGGGGTAAAAATAATCTGGTTGTTTTTAATGCATCAGAAACTCAGTTTTTACATCTATCAACCCGACAAAATCTTCCACAGGAGTACCCATTAATGTTTAATAATATCCAGCTCAATCCTGCATCATCCTTGAACATGCATGGTGTTTCATTAACTCGGGACTTATCTTGGAAAAATCATATTGCATCTCGTAAAATCTGCTTCCAAGAGATTAGAATAAGCCGACTCCGTACTTTCTTGACTTTATACACGGGTTTTATTCGCCCCCGTTTAGAGTACAACTCTTATGTGTGGGTAGACTCCCCATATACAGCTCTTCTCAGTAGGGTGGAGTCAAAGGCTTTCCATCTCATTAACTCTCCTCCTCTTACTGGCTCCCTTCAATCTCTGTCTCTTCGCCGCACTGTTGCATCTTTACATCGTTTCTGTCGCTACTTCAATGGTCATTGCTCCTCTGAACTGTCTGCTTGCATCCCTTCACCTCTACGACGGGTGTGTAGCACCCGTCTAGCAACAAACGCTCATCCCTTTTCTGCCTAAGTCGCTAATGCAAGAGTTAACCGTTACTCCCAGCCCTTCATTTGTACAACAGGTCAGCTCTGTTACTGTCTCCCTCTGTCTGTATTTCCTGCTTCCTATGATCTCCAGCCTTTCAAACGCAATTTGTCAATGCATCTCGAAATGAAATGAACGAATCTTGAAGTTGGCTGTCTTTTGTATTGTTTTTTTTTTTTTTTTCTTGGAAGGAACGGTTTGCGGTCTTCTGGCCTTTGGCTCCTTCTTTCTTGCATTTTTATATATATATATATATATATATATATATATATATATATATATATATATATATATATATATATATATATATATATATGTCCATAGAAAAATGTGCGTGTTTGTGTGGCGGTCTATGTGTGCCTCTGTGGATATACGTGTATGAGTGAGTATGTATGTATGTAGGTATGTATGCATTTTTGTATATAAAAACGAGGATATGTGTTTCTGTAATTTTTTCTCCTTTCCATCATCCTTCAGCCTAACCTTTAATCCCCACCCAAAGGTTGAGTAAGATATATATATTCATGTGTGCATTCCCAGCAGATGGAAGGTAATGAAGGCGGGAGGATTCGTAGTGAAGATGGAGGGTGCCGTTCCCCTACCACCCTGCTCCTTCCTTCCCCGGGCCATAACCATCACAACAGAAGCGGCGCCAGGCACGTTCAGTTCACACATAGTACAGGTATGCTTACTTTAACGTCGGTTCAGCTCATAGTAATTGTTTTAGTCCGATATCGTAGTTTTATATTTTATTCTTCTTGTTGCCAAGATTTATTTGTCTTGTTTTACATGTTGAAGGCAATAATAGCTTAAAAGTTATGCAGGTTTTATTTTCCATGAAAATTTTCTATACTTGTTCGCGATTTCTCGTTACAAAATATTACTCTTGCAAAAATCGCGACTGCATTAATCCGGCAGAGACTTACTAACTTTCTTAAAACAAGGAAAGAAACAGGAGACACAGTTCAGATCATTAAGATGAATGTGAAAACATAATTCCATGTCAGTCGAAATTTTCATGCAGAGTAAAGATGGTTCTTTTTGTTGTGGCATAGAGAGGAGTTGTAGGATGGTGGGAGGTTACGTCTGTCCTGTCTCATTGCGCAAGTTGATCTTGTCTTGAATAATATTAGCATTTCGTCAGCACACAACCTCGCTATGGGCCAACAGACCTCATATTGTCTGTATTTCGTTGGTACTAATATGTATCATTCTTTCATGAACCCTCCTAATTATCTTCTCCTCTGCATCTTCCTCCACATCTTACTTCCCTTCTTCCTCATCACCCCTACTTTGTCTTCTCTTTCTTTTCATTCCATCTTGTTCCTTCTTCAAATAATCTCCATGTCCATGCTACAGTGTCTGTCCTTTAGTCTACCCGTTTTTTCTTGCCTCCTTTCTCCTTATTTTCCTCCTATCATTTATTTTTCATCGATCTTTTCTTTATTTATTTTCTGCTTGCATCCCAATCTGATTTCCTTCTTTCATCCATACCTTACCTATTCGCTTCTCCCTCTGTCCTTCTGTCCATATCTTTGCCTATCTTTCCTTCCTCTGCTTCTTTTATTACGTCCTGCCTATTCTCCCTCCTACCTCTCTCTCTCCTTCCCACTTTTGCCTGCTATCATTATTCCTTCCTTTCTCCTGGCTACCCTACCACTCTCCCTCCTTACCTGCCTCCCTCCTCCTCCTCTCTCTCTCTCTCTCTCTCTCTACTGTATATATATATATATATATATATATATATATATATATATATATATATATATATATATATATATATATATATATATATATAGTTACATGTCTATTTCTGTATATCTATTTTTCAAACTCCGTCTCTGTCTCGGTCTTAATCTTTCTTTATCTATCTGGTTCTACCTTCATCTCTGTCTATTTGTCTATCTATCTCTGTCTATTCCCCCATCATACTTTTATTTTCCGTCCTTCCTCGTTGTTTCTCTATTTTACTGTATTATTCTCCTTTTCAAAATATTGGGTTTAACAGTATGAAAATGATGGGCAAGGAATGGGTTGTGGCTGAAAATTACTGATGGCGGTAAAGAATGTGTGTGCTGTATAATGCAAGTCCATTGTTCTTATACGCGGTGCTAATGTCATATTCAGAGTAGCTTAATATATATATCATCATGTTGAACTGTGTGTGTGTGTGTGTGTGTGTGTGTGTGTGTGTGTGTGTGTGTGTGTGTGTGTGTGTGTGTGTGTGTGTGTGTGTGTGTGTTAGATTACAAAGTTTAGTCATAGTGCATAACCGGTATAACGATCAGTTGGTAACGTCACTCCGTATTACAAGGCTAAATACAAACCACGTACTGTATGTTTCGTGTTTTTGCTTTCGTCTGTTTCATGAATATTAGTGAAGAATGTATCATAGTCGAACTCAAATTTTTCCTATATCTTGAACATCACCTAACATTCGCTGGTGCAAATGTGCGTGATACAGAGTCGAAAGCATTGCTCTTCAGTGCTTTCAGTGTTTTGATATTTCTAGTTTGTAACTCATCTTGGTGCGGTATTTTGCACTTTCTGTAGTTAAAAATAATCGTTTTGGGGGGGCCATGTGCGTTGGTATAGGTGAATAATAGAATGAATAGTTTTTTTATTTTGTAATTAGAGTTTTAGATTCCCTGGGAGGTAGCAAAATCCTCTGAGGACAGTTTGGTTCATTCCTGCGTAAGATGGTCTGTTAATTATGAGGTATACCATCTTTCCACGCGATGTCAGTATGTGGCCCAATTTTTGTAGCCCTTCCGTTGTTGCATATGATTTCCCCTTTCCTTATCTCACCAAATTAGGCTCTTCTTTGTGTTGAAAAGGTAAACTATGCGATGACTGTTATTATTTCTAGGTCTGACGAAGTGAGTACTGTATGTTCGAGTGCCTCCCTAAATACCCTGGAGCCATGCTCTGGCATATATATGAATTGGCATATTTGCAATGTATGTGATAAACAGGGCTAGGAATTACACGCTGTCCTGTGGTACACGTTCAAGAGAAGGAAAACTAGTTTGGAGCTGTGCCAACAGCAGATATTGGCTCTACACTCATCATTATCTAGGTTCGCTTACTTTCCTCATATTTCTGGGATACTTAAGTGCAGCAGTTTGTACTGTAGCCCTTTTGTCCAGGCCTTGTCCAAAGTCATGCTGATGTCTCTACATAACTACAGCTTATGTCTTGTCTCTTAAAAATTATTATTTTGTACTTACCAGGATAGCTAGGATCGTATATTTAACTTGCTGAACCTATACTGCTTTGAGCTATTAATATCAAGTTGTCATCTACACTCCCTCCTTCCCTCATCTTTCTCCCCTCTTGCTCTTTTCCATATTCCGTGCCTACCTCTTTCCTCTCCCCCATTCTCTCCTTTCCTTCCCTCCCTCTCCATCCTATATTCCCTGCCCCCTTCCTTCCACTTCTCTCTCCTGTCATCGCCACCTCTGCTTCAAAGCCCCGTTCCTCAATATAGCTACATCATTAACATGGGTGCTTAAGAGACGGCGAGCCAGGTGCCTTTGATGCAGAGAGAGAGAGAGAGAGAGTAGATTTTCGTCTCTCTCTCTCTCTCTTTCTCTCTCTCTCTCTCTCTCTCTCTCTCTCTCTTTCATATCTTAACATTATACATCGCTGCTCGATTTTTCACACGCACACCACAAGACACGGCACTATCACATCATCTTCTTGTAGTCAAAATAAGGCGCTTGGTGAGTTCATTGCCTGAGACACGATTGATTAATTCACAGCATATATTTTCTAGTGTGCAGTATCTCTCCATTGCTTAACACTGTGTCTTGTAAGAGATGACCTCTACAAAAGGATATCTAGACATTTTTGGCCTTACTCAGAAACGACATCCTTCCTCCTACACTACACCACCCTATCGAACAGAAGGCATGAGACATAAATCTATCTCTCTGTTGCCAGACGCAATAATCCCAGAATGGGTAGCCATTTGACTTTGAGCTATTTGTTTTTCGGGGAGGGGCACTAACTCTCCACCAACCCACTTGTTGGCACGTAGGGAGCACGTATGGTTTGGTTATATGGTTACCACCCAGCGTTGTAAATGGTTTCTTGGCTTACAGGAAACCATTTGGCTTGTCACTCAATGTAAAGCCACCTGTAAAGGAATGAAAAGCAATAAGAAGTGACAGGAAAGATGGGAGAAATAGGAAGAAAGGAGGGCAGGCACAGAAAAAGAATGATAAATGCTAAGGAAGAAGTAGGCAGCACTACATGAAGTGAGTGGATGATTGTCGCCACCTCCTACAAACCTTTATAAATCGCTTTATTATTAGGGAGTTCTCCCAAGGTAAATAACTCTGTATGATAACAGTAAGAATAAACTACAAAATGACGTCATGGTCATGAAGGTGTAAAATACTTTTGCATATTACCTGTCCATACCGTTACTCACTTCGTTTCCTCCTTGTTGCGCTCGACGAGACCACCTTAGTTCAAGTGCAATACCTCTTGGGTGAGCTAGCCCTCGCCAGGATCGGCGTGGAGCTTACCCTACAGCTCCAGGCAGCACCCCAGCGATGACCAAAAGCCGCGCGAATAAAGAGACGGCCCATAGCCGCCCAACCCAAAGGGCAACGACCTTTAGCCGGGCCCCAGTGATGGTCAAAAGCCGCACACAGAAGAAGACAACAGCCTATAGCCGGGCTGCCGATAAGGAGACGGCCCATGGCCGCTCCACCAGTTGTTGCTCATGCCCCCTTCAGAACCAGTGACTGCCCATAGCCACACCGGGGAGAGAAAGGTACACCCCCTCTCCTTCTGCAGTTCCCTCGGAGGGCACGACACAGACGACGGCCCATAGCACTGCCTCTAGGCAGGAGATGGCCCATAGGTGTTCCTCACCTACACATCGCCCTCCATAGGGGACTTCGGTGATGGCCCACTGCCGCGCTAACAGGCAAGTGACGGCCCATAGCCGCACTTCGTCTGCGTTCCCGTCAGGGAGTCGGCCCCAGTGACAGCCCAAAGCCGCACCGACAGCCCAGGGATGGCCCATAGCCACCCTCTGTCTGTTGCCCAAGGGAACCCAGCAATGGCCCATAGCCATGCCGGGGAGGGACACCAGAGCCCCTCACCCCATGTGACTCAGCGATGCAAGGGTGACCTGCGATCAGCCCTGCCTACTGGCACGAGTGCAGGGCTCCCCTCTGTTCTCCGAGACTGAGGCAACCTCCAGCAGGAGGACTTCTGCCCCGAGGACTGGTGGAGAGGCCCAGTATTATCTCCGGGACTCCTCTCTATCGAGTCGGCCCCTGAGGAGGACCTTTCCCTGACAGACTCCGGCCAGGAGCGACGCCACAGCCCCAACCCGATGGCGCCGCCACGAGAAGGAGACCGCAGCCTACGGACCTCTGAGGGCACCCCCAGGAGCCCAGGGCAAGACCTCACCCCTCCCTGCCAAAGGCGATGCCCTTCCTCCACCAGGCGCCTGCTGGAGTGCTTCAGAGACTTGTTTGGCCCCAGTACCAAGGGCCCAACCCCAGCCCCGACAGAGAGGGGCCCTTCACCAGGCCTAGCCCAAACCTTCGACGAGAGACGACTCCCCTGAAAGTGGTCCCGTGGCTGCGGGACGAAGGGACTCCTGACGGGACTCCTCCTACCCCAGGCAGACAATTGTGAGTTCCCAGGCCGCCTCTCCCTTCCCCTCGCCCAATCAGTGACAATCCCCAATAGTGGGTGATATACGGCTTTTGCAGGCTGGCAACGAGAGGCCAATACTGTGTGATATAAGTGACAGTGTGATACAGTGAAATAAGGAAAACACCAGAAGCAGTGTTTAGCTATTTGTATGAGACGAGAGGCAAACCCTCAGTATTATTACCATAACTCAGTGTCAGTGTCCAGCCATCCTGTGTAAGTCCAGAATCAGAGAACAGTGACATAACTTCCAGTATTACCATAAAAACTAGAACTAGAGTCAGAGGCAGAACAAATTCCCCTGAACTTATAACACCTGTGTTTCGCCTCCTTTGTGGAAAAAGAGCCTCTTGTGCAGTGACTGTAAAAATTTCTTTGGCCTTCTGAAACCCATGCCTCATTTCAATGCGAATTGCAATGCAAGTGGTAACTCCCGCCTTGATCGCAGTTGGGCTTGACGTGGGGGAACTCACATTGTTGGATCTCTCCACTCTGTATGGAAGGAATCAAGGACTGAGATCGCTGAAAAGATAAAAAAAGAATTCCAGCCACAAACACTTCTCCATTTTGATGGAAAGCTCTTGCCCAACATCGATGATAGTGGCCGCAGTGATTGCCTGGCGATTGTTGTTACAGGGATTGGTACGGAGAAGATCCTGGCAGTCACTAAGATCTCTGCTAGAACGGGCAAAACAATGGGAGTGGCAGTGCTATGGACTCTAGATGAATGGCTGAAAATAAAGCCCTGGATTGCAGGGCTCTGTTTTGATACTAGTCTAACACCGGGGTTCACAGCAGAGCTTGCTTTGTCAGTGAAAGAGGTCTCCAAGTCCTGCTGTTGTTCTTGGCATGCAGGCACCACATGTGTGAACTCACAGTGGCAGGGATCTTTGACCTCTTTTTCACTTCCTCTGGTCCTGAAATTCCTCTCTTTGGTCGATTCAAAGAGTTCTGGAACATAATTGACACAGATTCCTTCGATCCCTACGATGATGACCTAGATGAAAGATCTCCATCGTGGATTGCCAGCAGAGCTGAGGACATTGAACACTTCATACTCAGCCACATGGATCGTGCACAACCCCGTGATGACTACCTTGAGCTCCTCCAGCTGTCTTTGGCTTTCCTCGGCAAGAAGCCAGCACGGATGACCTTTCACCATCCAGTTGCCTATCACAGAGCATGTTGGATGGCCAAAGGCCTTTACTGCTTTAAGATCTTCCTTTTCAGAATTCAACTGAAGGGCGCGGCCTCCTTCCCCTTCACGTGTCATCAAAAGGAGGCCATCAAACGCATCTGTGTCTTCATCATCACCATCTATGTGATGCACTGGTTTGAGGCCCCAAATGCTGTTGACGCTCCAATCAATGACCTCAACATCCTGAAAAAGATTGAAGAATTCAAAGAGGTGGATCCCATTGTAGTAAAGAAGGCACTGGAAAAAGTCAAAAGCCACTTATGGTACCTCAGTGAGGACCTGGCTCCACTAGCCATGTATTCTGACAAAGTTTCTGCGAGGAAAAACAGGAAATGCCGAAAAATATGACCACAGCACTGCCGAGGAAGAAGGGTCTGCTTTGCTTGAACATGAAGACGATTGGTAAGGCATCAGATCTGAGAATCTCTTAAGTTTGTCACCCAGAAGTCTAAAACCCTCCTCCAGTGTTTGAAGCTGGATACTCCGATAAGCATCAATGATCTCTGCCCCATTCCTGATGTCATGGCCCATCTCAAAGTGGTCAGTGACGCTGCTGAGTGGGCGGTCAAACTGGCAATGGACTACAGCAGTGGTCCAACGAAGAATGAAGAAGAACAACAGCTGATCATCCATGTTGTGCAGCACCACAGAGCCCCTGCGGCTCGACCAAAAAATCCCACATGTAATAAACAGATTATGCCTGTTGTATAGCTTAAAAATATTGTTTCTTTTTGCACCACATTATTTATTTTTACCTTTCTTTACCATACCTTTCACGTACTCAGATAAGTTATTTACAGAATGCAGGGGTAGTGAGGCACGACTTCGCATTCATAAAAAAGCATAAATTTTGGCTTGAATGTTTTGTTTGTAAAGTGCATACTTTGGCCACCTTAATATCCATTTTTTTTTCCTCCCCTACAAGTGCTAAACACCCTCATATATATATATATATATATATATATATATATATATATATATATATATATATATATATATATATATATATATATATATATATATTCGTTTATTTATTCGAATGCACTACCAATGATCTGATAAGTTGGTTGGCTCTATTAACAGCTTCCTTACACTATTTGTTTGCTTTAAGATCATTTGTTACTATAATTCCTGTCTTTTTCATGGTTGACATTTTTAGTTTTACAAATTGTGTTTTTGGCATTTTCGTTTTTTCTTCCAGTGGTTACCACATGCCATTTACTAATATTAGGCTAAAGGTCATCTGCAATGTTTAGGCCAATGTATACAGTCGATCAATGTGGTTTTGGGTTGAAAGACTCTGTAAAAATGTGTCTGCTCTTATCAACTTCACTGTTACCAAGAGATTTGGATACTCTACAGAATAAACTCTCGTTCATATGATTTACATATACTCGTACTTAAAACAGAATAGGATTCAAGACAGAGTCCTGTGGCACCCCAGCTGTAGCATATCTCCAGACTTATTATTTTCCATTGATCACAACTCTGTTTATGCCCTGTAGCACAGTTATCGATCCATCAGAGCACATTGCCTCTGAACTGGTTTATGAAGCAGTCTTTTGTGGGGAATTTTATCAAATGCTTTTTTGAAAATCGAGATAGTGTCAACAGACCAGATCGTATCGTATGCACTGAATAAATCCTAGGAGTACGAGAAATTCGTAAGACGAGCAATTATTCAGAAAGCTATGTTGTGAATCTGTGATGTGATTGTTTATCGCTCAGTGTTTAACAAACTTATCTCTGATAATACTTTTCAACAATTCCCAAACCACAGATGTTAAGCTTTTTGGGCGATGATTTTCTCGTTGCGATTTGTTGCCTTTTTAGACAAAATTATTGGAGTTACACTGTCTACCTTCCCCTTATGAGCCACCATACTACTTCTTAATGATTCATTGAATAGTTCAGCTGACGGCTTTTATATTTCAGTCTTTGCTTCATTCAATGTGTGTGGAGACATTTTACCTGGTCCCGGCGTTTTGATAACTTCAAGTTTACTGATGGCAAGTTGATCATCATTCTCGCTAGATATAGCCCAGAGTTACGAGTCGTATGCTTAGGAAAGATTGGCACTAAGCAGAAACTGGTTGTGTGCCTTATATTCTCCACTAAAATGTAATTTACCTTATTTTTCTTCCCTTAGAACGATTTAAAACAGTTTAGGAAACACTTTTCTTTTATGAGGAGGTTAGTGAAGTAATCCCTTTCTTTGGAAAAGTCTTAAACTTAATGTCGTCTTGCTATAGTAAAAGTATAATACAAAAATTCGTCATCATAATGGAGGGGATGGTAACCCTCGTGTAGTCGATAGGTGTAAATCTAAGCCTTCAACTTCATCTCATTCTCGGTCTCCCTCTCCTCTTGCTAATCATAGTTTTTTATTTACAGTATCCGAGACCGAGCCAACAGACGTTGAGGAAAGCGACCTGGGCATCGATTCATCCACGACTACCACCACAACAAACACTCTTTCCCCGTCCATCATCATCACCACCAACAATAACAACACCACAACTACCACCACCGTCATCTCCATCGACTCCACTCCAGCTACCAGCACCACCACCACTCCCACCATCACCGTTCTGCCGACCATGACTACCACAACTTCCACAATCGGCTCCCTCACTCAGATCAGTATGGGTTCTGAAGCTGCGCCCCTGATAGAACCGGAATCGCCCGAAAATTTAAAGCGATTTTGAGTCAGACTGTGAGCTGACTGAAATACAAGAGATGGTTTGGTCAGAAAGGGATACTGGGTAGTTGAAAAAGAGTGATAGGAATTTATGCTTTAAACAGGATGTTGAAGACGTAACAGAAGTTGTGATATGGCTGAAAACTCAAAAGAAAGGATACCGTGAGGAAGATAATAAATACTTGTGTATGAAATAATATAACAGAAAAGAGAAGCTTTAAATTTAACTGAAAATAGAGAAGGCAGTGACTTAAAAAAAAGGATACTGTTTAGCTGGAAAAAATACTGATAGAAAAGTGATTCTTGGAAAGATTGCGATGTGTTTCATAATACTAAAAATGGTATGATGACGAAATTATATTGTATTGTTGGAAAAGGATGATGAAAATTTATGTTTGAATAGAAGGATTCTCGGCGTTGCCTGGGTAAAAAAAAAAAAAAAAAGTTCATTCCAGTATTACCTGGAACGTAGGTGTGCCATCCTTGTGTGGGAGATGACTCCCTGCGCACCATGTTACCCACTCGACTTGTTTTCCCCTTTGGCTCATTTCCCCAGGGATATATTTCCGGTGGACCTATTTCTACCATAGATCTATTCATCCTATGGGCCTAGTCTCTATGATTGTATTTTTCCCACTACCCACACTCCCTTCTCACCCAACCACACACCCACTTTACCCACCCACTCATTAGCACTCATTCGCTCACCAACCCATCCTGCTCACCCATTTAGCCACCCACAGTGTCCCATGCTTCCCAATCACATCCATCCTTTCGACCCACTAAACTACCCATATTGCCCTACCCTTCCGCACCACATTCCCCTACCCATCCCATCCATTTTCCCACCCATCCGACCAATCCACCCACTACTCTAGCCACCCGGGGCACTAAGCTCGACCATGTGACAATATACCTTTAGTAGTTTTAAGGCTTTAATTATGTATGATTCAAAGAAGAAGCTAAAAATTTACGGTGATTAGCAACTACGCTTCACCATGTTGACCTAATTAGTTCTACTTCTTTCAGTCAGGGACGCCATTTTATCAACTTTCACCACACATATGATTACGTAGTAAAAGGTTATCTCTGGTAGACCCCTTTAGATCTTGCGAGACAGTTACTCCTTAAATTCTGTTGCAGACAAAGTGACAGACAGACAAACAGACAGACTCAAAAAATATGTACAGTCATGACGTGGGTTGCAATGGAGATACGTGAAAACCTATCGCATGGCGATTTATCATAACTTAATGTCATTTAAACATGGCTTCAATGGGGATACGTTGGGGGTCAAGGGCCACTTAACCTACTACCTCAAAAAACTTAACCTTTTAGGCATAACCTTAGCTCCATCAGTTGCACCACGCTTTCCACTAGGGGTCGCATCCATACCAAACACAATTTCCAGGTCACAAGTTTCTGTATTTTACAGAAAAAAAAATATCACTCCACTTAATACACATACTCCACTGTTAGTTGTGCACTTACAGTACAGTTATCTGACGACAGCAACGGTGTTTCAGATGCCTTGCACGCGCAAAACAGAACAAAAGGGAGACACTCATGGCAAATGTAAACAATGACCGGCCATCTTGGTTCAAACGTCTATATGTCAACTTTTGCAGCTGGCATTCAGTACACACTGGATTGTCGTACCTGGCCACCCCATTTTTCGAGCAAGCGAATGCCTCAATCGTTAATCCGAAATTGGATGTAACTTTTACTTTATTGTTCTATCGATTTCATCATCATTATCATCATCATCATGAGGAGCAAACGCCGTGGGGGACATGGCCTCACTCACCCTTCGACTCACCCACGTGGATACCCTTTGTGTAACCCTCCAGGCAGCGACTCTTTCCCCCCCTCTAAACATCTCTCAACATGAATGATCAATCGTCTCCAGCCATGAGTTCCTTGGTTTTCCTCTTGGTCTTCTCTACCTTAGGTTAACTCTCTCTGAGATCACCCTGTGGGCAGAATCAACCTCGGGAAAATGAGCCTCATGCCTATATAACTTGAGCTGGCACGGACGTACTATGTGTGTAATAGGCCTCGACTCTGTCTCACAGAGTAGCTCCTCATTACGTACCTGCTCGTACCAGTGATATCCCATGATCCCGCAAAGGCACTTAGTACCAATGGAGTCTTTTCGCCACATAAAAGCCACTATTTAGTATCCCTGTCTCATAACTATAGAGTAAAGCCCCGTCCACACGAGCGGGCAATGCCCGCGGGCACAAGCGAGCAGTTTGCCTGTTGACGGGCTCACCGCTTGTGCCCGCGGGCAAATGCGTAAATTACCACGCATTTGCCCGCGGGCACAAGCGGTGAGCCCGTCAACAGGCAAACTGCTCGCTTGTGCCCGCGGGCATTGCCCGCTCGTGTGGACGGGGCTTAAGACAGGAAGCACCAGTGCCATGAAGATGCAAATTTTCCTCTTTCCACACAAACAAAGGCAACACCAAATAGCCAAGTTGAGTGAATTCATAACCCCGTGAGCCAGACAAACGAGACAAGAAATCTCGTTGCCTGACCTACCATTTTTATTTACCACATTAGCAAAAAAACTGAATCTTTCTAAGACTTCCATATTCTCACCACACTTATGGGTAGACTGAACTGCTTCATCCAAAGCCATCAGTGCCGGGAACTTGGTATTGTCCCAAGATACATTTAATTCCATGGCTTCACATTCTTGTGAAAATCCTTGAGGGCACTCAGTGCCATCTCCAGCGACTCCACTAGGATAACTGCACCATCAACAAAGTCACGGTCATTGACCCAGAAATTGCCTAATGATACTACACAGTGACCTAGACTCAAAGCCAGGCCAAGTACCTAGTCCATGCACGTGCTGAAAAGCATGGGAGCAAGGACACATCAGTGTCTTATTCCAGTACTTACTGGAAAGAAGTCAGATGTTTCTCCACCACACTTGTCAGCACTCTCAGTATTTGAATACAGAGTAGCAATCAGTCATATCATCCCTGCAGAGATCCCACAAAGTCACAGAAGTTTCCTTAGTATCTCTTGATTTACTGAGTCAAACGCCTTCATGAGATTTACTGTATTTAGGCTGCAAGCAAACCTTGTCAGTATTCAAGAATATATTCACTGAAAGCTCTTAAGGCTATGATGCAGTCAACTGTAGATTTCTTGAGTGTGAATCTGGATTGTTCAAATCTCTGAAATTTTAAGAAATGGTCTCAAATACGCATCAGAAAAATGTGACAAAAACTTACCTGAGCACCATAATACAGTGGCAGTTACTACAATCATACTGATATCCTTTCCCTTTCCAGATACGGGTGACCAAACCTCTTGTCCAGACCAGGAGGAATTATACCAGTCCAACAAATGGCTTATAGAATTCCATTTAATGCCCTAACCATAGTTTTACCCCCAGCTTTGATTAGTTCCACTGGGATGTCACAAGCACCAAGTGCTTCACCACTTATCCAAAAATCCACTGCTTTCTTGATTTCTTCTGGAAAAGGCAAGACATCACCACTTAGTGGGACACCTGCTGTCCAAACAGAGTTAACCTGAGAGGCTGGTCTAAAGTGGACTTGCTCAGGGTTCGGTAAGCAGGTTGAAAGTCATTTACATTAAAGTGGCCTTCCACCTCCTCAGCAATTTCCCTGACATCCCTCTCCTTGATCCTTACTCAGCAAAACTCGTGCTATCAAGACAAAAGTCTGTGCTGCCCCTGATCCCCAGCCAATCTGGCAGCAAGGCTCTCCCCGGTTGTAACCAGTGTCCCGAGTGAGACAAAACCTCTCCTTGATCTTGGGTGTTCCCCACTTGACTCATCAGCTACTGCCAGGGTAGCATGTTTAATGGTATCCCATCATTTAACTGTGTCCTCGACAGTACTGAGCACTTCACACTGTTTTGAGACTGCCACCGCATACTCATAATCGCACTCCTGACCACTGAGTTTCGCAAGGTGGAACTGTTTTTTGGTAGCATCTTGAGCTTCTCTCAGTTTTGATTTATATCCTTAGAGTAACCCCAATAAGTCTGTGATCAGCAATAAAGACCTCTGCACTCCTGGAAACCTTAAAGTACCTATTAAGAAGGATGTGATCAATCTCCTTTGCAACCCCTTCGGTATCAGAATACCAAGTCCAGAGGTGAAGATATGGCCACTGGAAAAAGGATCCAACGATTTTCAACTTAAGGGACCTAGCAAATCCAGAAGCTAAGAACTATTTGAATTTCTGCTTCCAGATCCATGGGGACCTAAACATTTCTTGAAGCCTTCCCTTGCAGTGTCAGTAACCACAGTGAAGTCACCCAGGGCCAAAAGTGTTTCCTGTTGGAGACACTGTTCCACGACTGAGTCAAGTTTAGTGTAGAACAGCTCCCTCTCTTTGAAGCCACTCATCTTCATCTCAGTTGGAGTGTACGTGGCAGTAAAAGAGAAGAATCCCAAGGACTGCATCAACCTCACCAGTGTTATACGCTCCTCAGCTAGAGTAACCCTGACAACACGAGATAGAGCGTGCAGCAATTGCTCCATCAGCACATCTAGGCTGGTTGCTATTGTTACAGCCAGACCTGTAGTATGTATAACCATCGATACTGATCTCGCCATGCCCAGGGTGCGTCACTTCAGACAGTGCAGTTGTGACAACTCTCAATTCCCCATCTGTTGTGACAACAAAGGCAGTCAATCCTTTTTTTTGACAAGCTTAGAATGCTCCAAGCCCCAATGGAGTGATTTACAAATTTGTCCCATACCAATCTATCCTACACAAATTAGTGATTGTCTATAAGATATAGGAAGATAGGAAAAAAGGTCAGGATAACGATGTTGATGATGATGACGAGTAGGAAGGTGAAGAAAATATATAATGATATGGCTGAAGGTACAAGAGATGGTGTAAGCAGAACAACGTTAAAAAATTGGAAAAAGTTGCTTGAAATCTGTATCAGAAGTAATGAGATTTCTTTTTAGAGTAGATGGACAGAAAAACAAATTAAAAAAATAATCCACACATCAGATTATAGGTGACCTCCATTCACAAAAAATCTTTAACAACAGTACTTCAACTGCTGTTGAATTTTGGTGGGAAACTATTCTGAGAAAGCAATTTCTCAAGAGATGCAGCTCAGGTAAGAAAAAGAATCCGATAGGCAGATGTTCTGCAACATGGCAGTGTGACAGTCCAGTCATGAGAGTTACCAGATACCCATATGGCATGGCTGAGGTCGTGGAGACCTGGCACAATGGATGCAACTTAGTCTGTGTATTTGCCATGAAAGTATCTGTAAAATAAGGTAAAGAAGGCAACATTACTTCTTACTTATAGGGGAGGTAGTTTGTAAATACAGGGTTATTGATAATTCTTATGGGTTTGTTTAGAACTCTGTACAGTTGTTTTCTTACAACCTCTAACATGCATTTCACAAGAGTGAGCAATATTCCAGTTGAGAATGCACATGACTCTTGTACATTACAGGTAATTGCTCATCAGTAAAGAAGTTATGGATTCTATACAATAATCCAAGTTTCTTTTAAACGGTTTTAGCAAGTGATGTAACAAGATAGGTCCGACTGAGGGCATTGTTAAGTGAATCACCAAGAATTTCAGTAATTTTAGAAACAGGAGTGTTAGTAGCACTGAAAGTAATATTGGGATCAGGCAATATCTGTCTATTTCTAAAATGTATATGTTTGGTTTTCCTAGCATTAAATGAGAAAATGTTATTTTGTCCCCATTCAGCGGGATTAGGTAAGTCTTGATTTATGGAGATTGCTCTACTGAGTGGTGAGTTAGAGATATTAAGCTTTGTGAATAGGTGATTAAATGTGAATGAACTGTGAAGTGTTGAGTCATCTGCATGTGAGTGAATGGGATTATGGGTTATAGATAAGAGATCGTTAATATGAAAGATGAATAGGGCTGGTGTCTGATCCTTGTGGCAAGCCAGCATTAATCAGGTGGAAATGGGAATATACATCATCAGCTTATAATTTCATTTTTCTGTCCCTGAGAAACGAGAAAATCCGTGGAACAAAAGATGTCAGGCCATAGCAAGAGATTTTGGATAGCAGGTAACGGTGCCTCACTCTGCCAAAAGCTTTAGAAATATGAATGGCTACTGCATGGATTTCTCCATATTGGTCAGTTGACTCATGGTATGAGTCAAGAGACTGAGTATAACAACAGGGGATATTTCGCGACGAAAACCATACTGTCTGTCATTAACTGAGTTGTTGGATTCAAGATATTTAACAATGTGCTTATTAATTACCATCTCCAATACTTTACCAAGAGAAGATGTGATAGATATTGGTATGTAAGCAGAGGGGTCAGAGAAACTTACTTTCTTTGGAGTTGGGTGGATATTGGCTTCTTTCCAAGAATTAGGGAATGACAAAATAGGTATGCATCGTCTAAACAGTTTAGGTTGAACAGAAACAAGTTCTGGGTAACATTTTTTCAAAACGATTTGAGGAATTCCATCTGGGCCTGGAGCTTTCTTGGTTGGTAAATTGTCTAGAGTGGATTTCATGTATCAAGTCTGCATCTTAAGTGAAGCAATTTTGGGAGAGTCAGGTTCTGGTACAGGGACGTTCTGACCGACTTCCTCTAAGGTATAATATCTGACAAAGGTACTCGTAAGGAAACACTATAGGGTTTCCATGTTAAGATTTTAGTGGAGAAATGGGTGATGATTTGTTTAAGTTATTACTGTATAAACTGAGAGCTGACCAGAATAATCTATTGTAATTAGGATAATTTAATAGTTATGAGGTAAGTTTGTGAAGAAAGTTTGATTTAGCAGGATTTAATACTGTTTTTGCTTGTTTTCTAGCAATTTTAAGTTGACTGAAAGATTCAGATGTTTTTCATTTTAAGTAAGAGTAAAATGCTAAGGACTTTTGGGTCATTGCCCTGGCACAATTGCTGTCAAAGCATTTTGGGGAGTGATTTTTAAGTAAGTTGTTGATTGAGTGTGATAAAGTCTATACCTTCTTGTATTAAGTCATTGCTGTGGGACTGGGTAGATTATTGATATCGGCGGAGAAGAGAGACTGCCATGGAATATCAGGAAGATAATTTCCAAATCCACTCCAGTATACCCTGTCAAAATTCCATATTGTCACTCTGACTTGTTAAGAGCGTGGAGGTTTGGGGCAACTGACTAATGTGGCTTTGAAGAGATTGTGGTTGGAGATCCAGATGATCCTGTATTGATGTGGTTTATTCGTCAGGAATGGGTCCTAGATGTAGGCGCTGTGGTCAGGATTATCTGATATTTTAACGGGCTCTGACAAGAAGAGTATGTTTTCACCCCTGATTGTTTGTTTGTTAGTTTGTTTGTCTGTTAGCAGGATTACTCAACACTACAAGACAGATTTAGACCACATTTGGTGGGCAGATAGCCCATGGCCAAGGGAACAATCGATTAATTTTTAGGACCGATCCTGATCGTATTACAGATTCTGGATTCGGAATAACGTTGCCCTTGTCGGAGAGATGTGCTCCACTGAGTGCTCCTCTAGTTCGTTGTTTTACCAATTGCGTGTGATTAAATGATTCACATTCTAAACCAGTATAGTCAGACCTGTTAGAATGCAAGAATCATTCTACATAATGGATGGTAAAATCACCCAAAACGATAATTTCGATGTTAAAGGTGAGGTTAAGGTTGGTCAGCTGTGTGGAAATGGTGTCAAATACGCTGGGTTCTGAAGAAGCATTGTCGGAGCGATAAGCTGTACAGATACAGTATATTTGGTAATATTTAGGCAATTTAGTTTGTATAATGAGAAATGAAAGTTAGCTGAATTGAAGTTCTGTATTGAAGTGTACTGTAAGCTGCAAATTCAGATATGATATTACGACAGGTGCCATCCTTGTTAAGGATGTTTGTGAAGAGATGGTAACCAGGAAAACTGAATGGGAATATGTCAGTAGAGGGAGAGATTTGGGTTTCTGTGAGGTATAGGGCTAGAGGGGATACAGATTGGAGGAAAAAGTGAACAGAATTTAGATTGGTAATAAGACAACGGATGTTAGTAAAACATTAGGCCGAACCCATACCTTTCCACTAACGACCGTGAACTGTACATACAACAGCTGCCGTTGGCAGAGTTGCTTAACTGCGTCCAGGAGTGTCATGTGCTGCCAACCCTACCCTGCTGGTGGTGGCAGTCCGAGGTACCACCGAATTTGCTGATAATATTGCAGCGGTCATTGCTAAGGGAGGATGGAAATAGATGGTGTTGTGTCTAATGTGTAAGTTGAATAAAAATTATAAAAATAAAAAACAAAGAGCATTCATAGAGTAGAACACCCACACTAAACAACTGATCAAAAGGATTAAAAAAAAAAAAAATACTTTGCCGTGTCATTTTGACCTTCGACTGATTTCTCTTAAAATCATAATTACTTCATTACTGCATAATCCTTAATCCTTCCACTTTTTTTTTTTTTTTCAAGTCAGATGAAAACCGTTTGAGCGGACTTTACTCGGTCGTCTTTATCTTCAGTCTTTCCCTGTGACATTGATTTCTGACTGATTGTTCTCAACATTAAATCTCACTTTCTTTGCCTTAATTTGAACTCTTCAACAAAATTTTGCTTAGGCGTTGTATCATTTATGAGGGCTCCAACATGTCTGCATGTGTTGACCTTGGTCTCCTAATGGTGGCTTTCCATGCTGCATGATCTCTGGCAGCCTCCCTATTCAGTCTCTTATCCCTGAGGTCACGCTCTATGACCTTGTCCCAGGTCTTTCTCTGTCTGCCTATTGCGTCCCCTACGCGATTTATTATTACGCAATATTCCGTACTTTACAATAAGAATGACAGTGTAGGGTAGGGATAGTACTGAAGAATAACGCAATATATTGAAGACATCAAAAAGAGTTTGATATTTCATTGCGCAATACGAGAATATTGAGTAGTATGAAGTCTTCTGTCAATGTGGGTCCTGCTTTCATACCGTCGACATGGCTGGCACGAAAGATGATCGACCATTCCTACTGGAATAGTTCAGGGATTTACCTTCACTGGCGGGTTAAAAGTAAAGAATATAGTGACAGACAAAAGAAAGACACTGCATAAGTGTAGAAGTCTTGGTGAAAAGTTTTAACGAAAATTACCCACACTGAAAGTATAGCTCTAATTATCATATTAACAGTAGTTTCCTATTCTTCTTAGTGCAGCTTTACATTGTTTCGTTGTGTTAAGGTACTAGTCATTTATTTGTGCACATATATAAATAAATTTGAAACTATAAATGCCTTCTTTTCTTTACCTTTATATATCCTTTTGAGGCATTGAAAAATAACTTCACATGTCTCCATCACGATACAGCTGACTCAGACTGAGGGGACACTGCACTACCAGATTTCCTAGATCTTTTGGCCAGATAGCGTAGTGTTACTGATGGTCGCGCGTACTTGGCATAGATACACCTCCCGCATCAGTGTTCTTTATGGAAATAACTGGAGCTACCATCTTCAGTAAATCGTCAAATACTGCACTGTTATCGTTATTCGCATATAGTTTCTGTAACTCCCTTTGGTTCACTGACCCATATATCCTTTGCGCAACAAATTTCTCATTAAGCTATACTCATCTCTTTTCTAGTACAACTCTTTCATCCATCTGCGTCTTTTCTTCACTTTTGTGCAGCTGGCTATTGCATTTCCGATTAGAGCAATGTCAGTGTCTGTCATGATGTCTCCCTGAGATCGTTAGCTAGATTGATGATATTGAGCAATAATATGGAGCCATGTAGGCGGGGCGCATAATGCACAATAATGCTGAGTCATTATATTGTGTCAATAATATTGATCATGTAGGGGGCATTTATCGCATTCCCACCCCTGACTTTCACACCTCGCGTCTTCCGCACCCAACGGTCATCCTCTATCCTCCTCAATATGCTGTAAAATTATCTCAATTTACCTCTCCTCATCATGCAGCACTCACAAGATATACAAGTATAACCAGTCCCACCATTCCTCAACTATTTGATCTTAATACTAGCCTCCCCCCCCCCTCGACCTTTTATTCAAAGAGACGCTACAAATCAATCCAATCTTTATCATTTCCGTTTATTTGAGCCCACAGATATCCTTTTCCTTTACTGCCCAGGTCACTTTACCATACGACATAATACTCCCAACACGTGTTGCATACAAGGATCCCTTAGCATGGAGGGAGAACATTCTCAGTGCAAGGAGAGGCAACAGCTCCCTGAACTTCATTCAACCACTCCTTACCCTAGCCACAGAGCTAGCTCCAACTCCATTTCCACCACATAACATGTCCCCCAAATATTAAAACTCCTCTACACATTTTAGAGACTATCGGCATCATAAATCTTTTCACACCTGACAATCTCTGCATGCTCTTTCCAAGACAACCGCACACACACGAAATTGTAGCATTATTTCACAGTCTACCTCTAAGACTGCTTAGCATCGTTTATGTCTCTACCGCCACTTATCCCACAAGCTAACTGCAGCCAAGATTGAGTAACTTTCTCTACTTCCTTATGGCAGGAACTGCACATGACCAAACTCACTCTGCTCTGATAAAGCATCCCCACCAGCCTCTGGGTCTCATTACTTTTGGTTTTATTCAAAATTACTTTGAAACCCTTGTGCTCTCATTCCGCCTTCTCTCCATTTTCAAAATCTTTCCTCCGTCTCCATTTCATTCCCCTGCATTAAAACAAACAATTCATCAGGCATACAACATCTCCACATTGTTGTCCATTTCTTGAAGCTAAAGTGAGAGAAGCTTCAAGCACCATAATAAACAACAAGGAACTCAAAATTGACAGTTGATGCACTCCCTGATTCACGGAAAACTCTATCACTCGGATTTCCGCTCACTTCACTCACCTGGGTGCGAGCACCACATACACAATGCCATAACCACGTCATTAACTCAGCCACACCTCGATCCCGGTAAGCGTTCTCATTGTTCTCATCCTCACCACCTCCTTTTGGGACTCTGTCAGAAAGTCATCTTCAAATTAACAGTTAAAAGGAACCGCTCCCTTTTCTTCTCCTATACATTTTTCCCAGAAGCTGCTAGAAAATGACTATAGCATCAGTGTTCTCTTTCCCTGTCATAAACCCAAACTCAGACTCCAAAAATAACTCATTTCCTTTATCGTAGCCATTCAAGGATTCTCTGTCCATTAATTTCACTCATATGGTCCAAAAGTTTTATACCTCTATAATTTCCTCTTTCTAGGGCATCACCCCTTCCCCTTTTATGGCGCACACGCATTTACAATCACATTCTTCAACCAGTCATCTGGGACAAACAAACTCATATATAATAGGATTTTAATCAACTTAGTGACTATGCCCATTCCTTAAATATTCTTATGAGGCCTTTAACATTTCAGCAGACACACCTGCTGCAGCCCCCAAAGGGTTCCTACCTGTTGCCTTGCTCACAGCAGCAGCGTCAATCAAAGGTTGAGGGTCAAACACTGGATCTGCTAACTCCAAATCTTCGCTGTTCCAGTAAAACTCCTCATTCAGCAACCAGTTATGATTATCTCTCCAGGTGTCTTTAATGTCCTCACTGTCCACCACTCTTTTTCCTTCATCACTCTTCACACACTGCTCACCTATGGTGTCGCTATTTTCCCTTCTCATCAAATAAAAAATATTTATCTCGACCTTGCCATTTGACTTTGACCCGTCACCTATTTTTCTAAAAGAAAAAAATGTTAATTGCGTGTGTGATTCTCAAACTATCCGCCAAGTTTGATCCAAATAAGATCAAAGCTGTTTTAGATGTTTTGTTTATAACACTGGGGACATATGAACCGAGCGTTGACCATTGACCTTCCGATTGTTCTTAAAACTGAATTTCTTCTTCATTGCCTGAACCTTACTCTTTGCACTATATTGTATTTAGATTAGATCAGAGATGCTTGACTTGACCATACCCTGTGACATTTTCCTTTGGTTGATTGTAATCCTTAACCTTTCCTTCATGTTTAATCTAAAGAGAATAAAAATTTTTAAGTTGACCGTGCCATGTCACCTTGAACCTTGATCAATCGTGCTCAACAATAACAGATCAACCTCTCGGGATATTCTCATTCCGTCCACCAAATTTGGTCCAAGTCAAATCGTAAACTTATTTTGTTCACACACA
>NC_137033.1:46537604-46645010 GCF_032717465.1 Coenobita brevimanus
GCAAAAAATCATCTCTTACCAACAAGAATTTAACTTAACAGTCAGATTAAGCAATCCACATTCTAGCTACACACACACACACACACACACACACACACTATCGAGCATGTTCTGCTGCAAGCATAACACCTGCTCCAGCTTCACAAATGCAGGTATGAGAATTCCTTTTACTCATCACCCTTACCACAGTCGACTGATTAACTAGCGGTATTTTAATCTGATGACAGCGTAATTTTCATTTTATTCTTGTTACCACCAGACGATCTCAACTCGGATCCCCTGATAGGATATTCTCCCGCATTTGGTCCTGATCAGCTAGTCAGGTCCAGGTACGGGTAAGGGGATGGGTCTATTATGATGGCAGGTGTAAGAAAGACCAGCCTCTGGCTGTCAGTCCCTGCTGCGGATGTCACTGATTGCACATTGCACAGTTGACCCTTGTGCGATGTGGTGCGGTGAGGATCTGGTCCGTTCTCCCCCTTTGGGGGCCTAAGGATAATTTAGCAGATGAATGTGTTTGAATGGATGAGTAAATGGGGAGTGTAATAAATCGTCCTGTCTTCGGCTACCTCCCTTTCCTTGTGGAAGCAGCCTAGGTATATAGATAGATAGATAGAAAATCTTGATGCGTGTCGATACAGAACTTTCCTTACACTTGTTGTACCGCTAGTGTTCTTCACCAACTGAATAAAACTTCTTTAAAGTATGAAGAACTAACCAAGGATATGATTGTGCAGGACTCAGATAAGGTTAACTGATACATGCTCAGAATGGTTACTGCCAAGTGATTCCTATATTCCTTTTTATCTTTACAAGGATATATGATATTACTCGATACTGATGTAGTTCCAAATCGTAAACGTAGAGTCTGTGAGTACTTAAATACAATCCCAATTTGCAGTGTCAATATGGTAAAATATGTCATCGGAATGCACTTAGGTTAAATTTAAAATAGTTTGTGGGCAAGCTTGACTTTTAGAAATTTGACAATAAATTTTGAAGCACATTTAAAATGGAAAATATCTGGTTTGCCTAAAACGCCGACTGAATTAGGCTATGATGGGATACAGCCTTATCACATCTGATTAACATAAAGCAGCGATAGTACCATCAATGATCGTAAGGAGGATGATGTCTTCTCTTACTTCATCTTCAATATAATGGGTCTAATATACCCTTCGACTGACCCCTGAAATACAGTTAAATGGTAATCATTTTCTTGAGGCACCTCCCCCAAAAAAAAAGAAAAAGAAAAAAGAAATGAAACATTCATCATCGGAATAATATATATACGGCCGAAAGTTCCCAAAATATAGTTAGAAGAAAAACTCTTGTTATAAACAGTAATTCTGAGGCAAAGTTATTTCACAACACTGGGACTTCAAGTTAGGCTGAATCTTTTATGGATTTTTATAATAAATTAAAAAATATATCAGAAATTAATAATAATTATAATAATAATAACTATAAAACGGAAATTGCCATTAGCAATTTCAATAACTCAATACATAACAAGCTATCACTGGAACTGGTGATTTATACGCCCTTCATATAGTGGTAATTCGAAGTGAAGAGCTGGTGTGGTAGGAGCTGCCTACTAGAAGTTTTCCGAAGCAATAAGTGGACCTTGATTTCAAGGTCACTGATTTTCTATTTCATGTTACGCCTAGGTCATTCAGTCTATAAGTCTACTGGAAAGTTTAGTAACTCTATCTTTAATCTTATGGCGGAAAATTTGAGGCATGACATCTGGAATATTTCGTAAAAGTGCCAATTTCCCCCCCCAGATGATGATCGAAAATCATCAACCAATTAGGAACCATACTCGCTTTTCGCACTGCGTCCGTTTTAAGGTTTTATTGTCTTTCTAATATTTCAGCTTCCTGTAGCTTAAGTACCGGTAGTTTTGGAGATAGTGTATGGCTAGGCTCACCTTTCTGTATTCTTGATGAATATCTAGTAGATCTGGTTGATGAATTGCCACCACAATTGGCTAAAGAGGCGAGACCCAGCTGTCTAACTAAGCTGACCATGTTTGAAGACTCTAGGCCAAATAGCCTTTGAAAAATAGCAATTATAAAATAAGCACTGAAGAATTAAAATTTCCCATAGGGATGTGGGAAGTTTTAATAACAAGTGCACTCATAATACTGTCCAAAGACAATTTTGATAAAGAAAAACTTTTCACAGCCATTGCCTACTAGAAGCTGAGCTATAAAGGGAACTTGAGGTCATGGTCACTAATTTTGTACAAGTCATCTTAGATCATTGACGGTTTAAAGTTCACCACGCTTGGTGGCAATGAGCTTTAACCCTTCAAGGAGAAAATTAGATGACATCCAGAATATTCGGAAAGTCCAAGTTTTTGCACCGCAGGTGATCTCAGAGAATAATCAGTTGATTAGAAACATTCTCTTTTCCGGACTGCGTCCCGCTTCTTTGAGCTATATTGTGGTGGAAATTTTCAGCTTCCTAGCTAAAAGTGATTCTTGACATAACATGGCTAATATTCACTTTTCTGTGTTCCAGATAGTATCCGTAGATCCGGTTAATGGAATGCCACCATATATGGCCAAAAGATGCGGATATCTGTCTTCGACTAAGTTGGACCACAGGTTGAAGGCTCCAGGCCAAATAGACTCAGAAAGTTCACAATTTTAACAATAATAATAATAACAATAATAATAATAATAATAATAATAATAACAAAACCGGTAACAGAATTTCCCACAAGGATGTAGGAAACAACTATAATAATTATGATAATACTAATTAAAATAAAATGTGGAGAGAGAGTTTCCTTATTACCACTGGGTAGGGGAAGGGTGATACTCCACCATCCGTGAATAACCCCTCGTGCTGCAAATCAAGGCACTGAAAGATCGAGGACGAGTTACTGAAAACCACGCCTGCACTAGTTTCTCAGAGGCTATTAAAGAGAAGTATAAGATGAATGTTTAAATACTCTATGCTGCGAATAATAAATGTGAGAGTTTTTTTTCCTCGACACTAAGTTTTCACCTCAACTAACTGCCGGCTTCCATGATTTTCTAATCCAGAGATCAGTAACTATCTGATCATAGAACAATACTAGTTACAATAACAGCACAATAATCAGTATGTTTCTTATAATTTGAAATATATAAAAAAAGACAGAAATTCACAATAAGTTCTTATATAAAATCATATGAAATCTTCCTAAACTTATACAATGCAACTGTAAAGCATATCATTTATTTGACACTGTGTTGCCGAGTGGATCCATAGTGACCATACTGTAGGCTGGGAGTCATCTTTATACCGTCTGGAGAAGACTGATATTTCAAGCATAAAGTCAATGTGTGGAGGATGGGATTTACACATTACTCAAAAACGGTCCAGCAGTATTATGAAATCCGAGTACTTGAAAAGTTGAAATCAGATAAAATTATTTTATGTGTCAAGTTAGCGGTGTAATACCGGTGAGAATATAAAATGTAGCGAGTTTTTCCTTGAGGGCTGATGGGTATTTCATGTTTTCATTTATCAGGTATGTCAATGTTAGGGAGCGTCCACACATCGCACCCTCGAACGTGTGTTGACAACAACAGCTGGGCAAACATGTTTGGGATAGATGTATGCAGCAGTATTTTGGAAAGATGTATGCAAACATGTTTCAGAGCAGCTCCGAGCTTACTAGCAGCAGAGGTGATGAGATAGGCGTGGTCCATACGAGGCAGCTGGAAACTTCATAATGTTGTTAACATGGTCTGGACGCCGCTGTTCCGAGCATGTTTGCAGCATTTTCGTTATTGGCTGTGCTGTTTACATGTTGCCAGCACTTGTTATAGCACACATGTGAACGCGCCCTTACTGTCAAAAACTGTGGATCTAACTTCCCCTTCACGCCGTCACACGAACGCAGCCCTACTGTCAAAAACTGCGGATTTAACTTCCCCACGCCTGACGGCGTGAAGGGGAAGTTAAATCCACAGTTTTTGACAGTAAGGGCGAGCGTTCACACGTGTGGGCGTGAAGGGGAAGTTAAATCCACAGTTTTTGACAGTAAGGGCGATGTTCACACGTGTGGGCGTGAAGGGGAAGTTAAATCCACAGTTTTATTGTGCAAGGGCGCGTTCACACGTGTGCTGTAACAAGTGCTGGCAACATGTAAACAATACGACCGTAAATGCTGACAAGTCAACCTAACCTAACCATCCCTATTCTGCAATGGAAATGTAGGTGAAAAATCGACAATAATTATGACAATAACTATAGGGAACCCATCTGAAACTCATTCAAGACACCGAAGATCATAAGATTATTAAAATTACATAAGTTTCAGTACTCTCTTTTTGTAAACTTTGAGAGTAACCTTACAAAGATCTTCGAACCAAACAGAAAAATACATCGGTAATAAGAAAAAGATGATGCTCTCGAACGTGTACAAAAACGGGTTCATGCGCTTTTACACTCATGGATCAAAATTCACAAATAATTCTTATTATCAGCTCCCTGGTGTAACGGATTTGCTTTTGAAGGAAGGACAGGGGCAGTGACGAACCTTCTATGTCTGTTCTATCTGCAAAATCAAATCTTAGTTAACAGAAGAAAATTAACAATTTATCATCATCATCATCATCATCATCATCATCGTCATCATTATTATTGTTGCTGTTATTGTTCTGCAAGGAGAGATGAGTTCAGAGACTTCCCATATCTTGTTCTTCCTGACTTACGAGAGGGAATTGTTCGTAAGGTCATCAAGAACTAACACCTTCACTCAGATGATGCATTTTCATTTAGTTCTTGTTACCACCAGATCATTTTATTTAGCTTCAGCGATTTTTCGAGACGGACGGGATAGATGCATGCTACAATTCTTTAATATCCTCAGCACAAGATGTCTTGCCTTACTAAACATCGTAAGAATTAGCCGGAATGAAATACTAGAAGACGCCATGGGACTGAGGAAAAATGTTAAGAAGTAGGAATGACAAAAGTGCACCGATATGAATAAAAAAGCACAGAAACAAGAGAGCTTTCAGGATGAGAGATTTGGAGATCTATACCCATTACTACATTCCACACTTTAGCCCCAGAGTTGTAGCTGGTGGATGTAGTAATGGGTATAAGTCTCCATATCTCCTCCCATCCTGAGTGCTCTCTTGTTTCTGCGCTTCCTTCATCTCTAGTCTGTGCACTTATGCCATTCCTACTTCTTAACAATCATTTTTGAAGATTTTTATTTGTTTTCTAGTTTATTTTTATTTTTTTGTGGAAGTATAATTGTGCATAAAGTGTTTGATTTTGGATTGTTACATGCATAGCATACTGAAAGACTAAAACGAGGGTGCCCGCCCATGAAAAGAAGTGTTTTGGTATGTTCTTTAACTGTAAGCGAGCTGTACCTAGCCAATATTTCGCAAAATGGCGTGCTTGCGGGTGACTGTGATGGGGTTTTCAGGCCGTAACTCGCTATCCGTAGCCTGAATAGTTTCAAAACATGAAAAGAAACTTCTACACTTGACAAGGAGCATTTTGGTGGATAGTACGCTCGCGTACGCCAATTTGTTTCGGAGTTATGACCGATGAAGAAAAAAGAAAGAACAAAATCGATATTTTTGCGGTTCGATTTTGCGACCCTTACGAAGGTTAGCAACTCTTTGCCAGTGGTTTTGTACTTGAGTAAGCTTTGCGACCATTTTCCTTCGAATGCTCCTATACCCTATAAGAGAGGACACCACTCTGAACCTAAACCATTCCTATTTACTTGATTACGAGAAACAGCATTCGGGGACGTGGTCCAAGCATCCTCAAATGGTGTTTCTCTGTACCTTGTCTAACTTTATGATATAAATAAATGAGCATAAATGATATTCCCATGTAATTTTTTTTTTTTTTTTTTTTTTAATGCGAGGAAGAAGGAACCAAAGGCCATGAGCCCGCAGTAACAGTTCCCTCCAAGAGAAAAACAAAATACAATATAGAGCCAAATTCAAGATCCAATTCACAAAATTCACAACCAATTCACAAAATTAACCTCTAAGGAAGAATTGTTACAGGGATTCATATTTACAGACTCAACTAAGCTTAAGTTTTACATAAGACTGCATCTTAATATATTCAAGTTTACCGATAACAGCTAACAAACATATCACAACTAAGCCAGAGAAATTACTTTAATAATATATTGCAGCTAAATGAAACAACTCGCAATAATAAATTTCAGTTATGGAGACTTATTAAAAAATGCCACGATCGTTTACAAATATGACCCCGAAGATCTCTCCAAATCACAAGAGACAACTGACCCCGCTTACAGTATGCAAGGACTTACTATTTTTAGACGAGAAGCAGCTTTTCCATCCCAGACGACTGTAATATTCCAATCTTAAAGGTGTCTTGCAAAACTTGAGGCATATAATTGCCATAGGGGTACAGACCAGTTCAAGAAGTGGCGTACTGTGGCTCATTTTTCGTAGCTGATCATCACTTACAGGATTCGCTACTAATTTTCAAGATTACTCACTACCGTTATTTTTCACCAACAAAGACCTTATTCTTGTTATCTGTTTATCTTTTTCCGTGATTTCATGAAAAAAATCATAATTTTGTTTATTTCTTATCTTTTCCTTTCGTTTTTTCTTTTTGTCACCAAATCTGTTTATCATCAATGTCTTACCAGTAAACTGAAGATCACTTGACGATTGGTATTCGTTTATCAGCACAAGGATATATTAATTTTGTTTTCTTTATATCTGTGACATCTAAAATCCAACAGCGCATTTGTTACCAATTCTGATATTGCCATCAAGGCTCTCAACTAAACTACAGTCACTATTGTTATTTCATTATGACTCAGCAGTGTTATTTGTTTTGATCATTATCACTGAGTATTCTTATTTGCTTATCATTTCAGAGTCATCTTAGAACTAAATCTCTATTACTTTTGTAAATAATTTGTAATTATCTGTTGTTTCATTGCTAAATTCAAGATTATCCACAATTATTAGTCACTGACCAAGAAGGATATATATTCCTTTATTATCTGTTTATGTTTCACTGGTCTTACAACTAAAATACAACCTCATTTACTACTGGTGTTCCTTTTTATTATGCAGGTTCTCAGCAAATATTTCGTATTACATTCGCTACATATGTTTATCGCTATCAGTTGTTTCAATACTGAAGTTCATGATCACTTACAAGTTTGCTTAATTTTTCATCATCAGGCATGTCACTTTTGCTATCAGTTTATCTCTGTTAAGTCTCACTGCTAAAATCTGTCTAATTGTTGCTATTCGTTTATCGTTATACTTATTCTAATAACGGCATCACAGCATGACTATTATCATTGGTCAGTCATTATCAGGGTCTAAACTACTAAATCTCGGTATCACTTTCGTTAATTGTTTATCACCATTTATCAGTAAGACGGGTCTCAGTACTATAAACTCATTACTGTTGGTTTTCGTTCATTAGAATCCTGTGTCTCCCTTACATAGTTCAGGTTCAATGTATTAATCCGTTTATCATCAGCAAAAAGTTCAGTCAGTCAAGGGCGAATACGAACGCGCGTACCACCTCTCACCAGCACAACTGTACTACCTGCTAGCTAACGTGATTTATTGATTCGTGAGGCAAAAGGAGTGTAAAAATAAGGCAGGAAACTTACATACCCGCGCTTAGAAGTGTGACGTCAACCCCATCCACTATCCGTCCTGCCATCTGTTGTCATGACGTCTTACTAAGGACGGAAGAAAATATTTACAAACGTTATCATATATTGACGTAGAATACAATATTCATATAAAGACAGATAGATACGGATATATGTGTGAAGACAGAGGGGGAGAGAGACTACCGTGGAATGTCAGAAGGCTCGTAGCACAAGTCAGATCATTGTCTGTAAACAGGGCATGATGATGATGATGATGATGATGATGACGGTTATTATTATTACGCCACAAGTATCTGCAAACGCTTTCAGAACAATGTATTTTGTAGTATATTCTTGTTGTTGTCAATCGATATTATTCATCTTAGAAAGGTCCAAGGTTATAATTATTCAGTGATGACTTCCTCGCCATTTCATTTCGAAAAGTGACTCCTAAACTGACTCAAATCGTCTGCGGTTGCAAGTATAAAAGACAAAAGAAATCTTGATGGTAAAGGGCATAAATATATTTTATGCCCTATTCACAAATATTGCCTTCCGAGTTGAACTGTTATACGTTTGCGGACAAACTCTTCTTTGATACACTATTTAAGTATTACAATACTGACACAGAATTTGTATGCCCGTATATATATGCGTTTATGAGACAAAATTCAAAACGTTGATGAAAAGTTTTAAATGAAACTGGTTGATGTCCTTTGAGGTCGTAATTTGGTTGCCACTTGCGACAATGAAGCGCAGTGACCTAAAAGTGCTAGTTGTGCTTATTAACCCTCCTGAGGTAGCCTGGGGGTCTATTAGACCCCACGCTAGGTTTCTTAGTGTTTTTCATATAGTACTATAAGGTCTTGGGATCCAGTTTTCCCTTTACGTTCCTGACTAGTATACTAGTTTAGGGAGATGATGGGGTCGGTTCGGGATCTGGCTCTGTTTTCGTGCTAAAGGGCCCCTGGGGTCCACTGGACCCCAGGTTACCTAACCTGTGATTTTTATTCCCATATATATCTTCCATATCAAAAATGATTTATTATGACATGTGCTTCTCTTTCTTCCTAAAGATACATTGGCCATTGGCCTACAGCAGGCACTGATAGAAAACTGATGGAACATATCAGTTTTGGTATGGCAGCCACTAATTTCAGTTGGTATAAAATTTGTCAATGTTTTAATTCTAATTTTCCCTACAATACTTCGTCTCTTGTATTTTCATACATTTTGCACCAAATTGAAGGAAAAAGAGTACAGAAATTGTGTACAAGTGATTGTTTGAATAAAGGTGTTGTGTTTTTTGTGATTTTCTAAAGATTGGGGTCTCGCAGACCCCAGATTACCTGACATCTTATGGGAGTTCTAGGGTTACCTTACAAGGTTAAGTAGTTCTGGATGTCCTGTCGACTGACATTCCATTCACGGAGTTAACTTATTTCTGATACCTTACTTGCCATTCCATTCCCTACTTACTGGCACTCCTGCTTTGGTAGTTAACTCCATTTTGATGCCTTACTCTCCAGTCTTATTATTGAAGGTTAAGCCCGTTCTCATAGCCTACCTTACAGTTCCAGTTTTGGCAAATTAAATCCTGTGATCCCATAACTTACATTTCCTCTTCTTGCAGGTGTCACAGTGACATCCGCACCAGCGGGTCCCACATGGCATCAGCCTGTACCGTACTCAAGCCGTCGTATGAGCAGGGGCAACGGCAGTGTGATCCTGAGTGGCAGCAGCAGCCGACCTGTGGAGCCCATCAAGCCTCTGCTGGACCTGAGTGCCGGTTCAGTGGGGGGAACGGGGCTTCCTACGCCACTCCATCCCGTGTTTGACCAGGCCGCTCCTCGCAATGTATCCAGCCTCGCCAACAGCGCTGCCTATCTTCATTGCCTCGTCCACAACCTTGGCGATAAGAGTGTATGTAATGCCCACATTATTAAGGAATTCTTAGTTAACGAATGTAATAATGATCACATTATTCCATCCCTCCAATTCGAAAAGTCTCCACCGACCTAAATAAAATTGCCACAGTGTAACGAGGATAGAACGTAATAGACAGTCTCTGCTGACATTCCCCACCAACACACCCTAACAGTCTAACAATCACTGTTGTGCACTTTAATACACCATAATTCACACACACTGTAATACTAACACACCATGTAATACATACTAATAAATATTTGACTCACCTCTAACGCCTCCTAATATGACGTGACCTATGGCAGTGCGACATACATATCCAAGCTATGGGCCGCTATATCTATAATCCACCAAACACTATACTCCAAGTCACACAATAACACACACTAAAAGAACATATAACGTTCCCTAACACGCCTGTAACACACCACTAGGTATCGTGAATCAAAGTACATGATCTAGCCTACACATCTTAACTGGGGCTGCTTCACTTACACCACACCACTGCATACTCTATCGCGCATACAACGCACCTTAACACGCATCTAACACCCTTTGCTATCATGGATCAGAAAGTGTGATCTGCACATAACAGCTGCAGGCTCCCACACCTACACCACCACACCATTACACACCCCAACACACCATATAACACATCCTAGCATACTACATACCACATCCTAACACACCATATAATACACCCCATGCATCATGCATCAGACAGCTTGGCCTATACGTCCTAACTGCAGATCGCTGCACATACACCAGCGACCAGAGGTTCGGAAAGATAAACTCTCCAGTGAACGCACCATATGGCAAGTGTTTAATACATCCCCATAGGGGACTCACGGATGAAAAAGCGTGAGCTACACATCCTAACTGTAAGCCACTACATCTGCAGTACACCATTACCCATCCCAGCACAACATAACACACAGTATCACACCTCTAACATTTCCAGGCATCAAGGATCTAACAGCATAATCTACACATTCTAACCCGGGGTCGATACACTTCCATCACTCGCCTGAGCTTCGAGGTCATGTACTGGTCATAGCACACACCATACAGTACTCTTTAACACAAATGACCTCCTAGCACTCTTTAACACACCTTAACATACTCCTGACACGTCCTCATGCAGGTGTCGTGGATCAGACAGCGTGACTTACACATCCTGACGGTGGGCCGGTACACCTACACCACCGACCAGAGGTTCGAGGTGATACACTCGGCCGATTCTCAGGACTGGATACTCAAGATTGGGTACGCTCAAGTACGGGACTCCGGCGTGTACGAGTGTCAAGTGTCCACTAAACCCGTGCGATCGTACCAGGTCTACCTCAATGTTTTTGGTGAGTTAACCTCTGCTACCTTTTCATATTAGACATCTTACGAGTAATCCTTGTTATAATGCATCCACTGCACCAAGTTGGTTCGCCCACATCACGACTGCTTCAACGTTCCTTTTCTTTAATTATTTCGTATCAAGTCCACCTCAATATGTTTGTCAAACACTCGGTACCTTCAATCCTAGTCCCATCATATAGTGCGTTGGAACAGGTCTACCACAACGTCTTGGGTGTATTTACAGGTACCTGCTTTCTTTGTTTTATGTATTATTTGCCCTCTTGGCTCTGATACTTCCACATCATTCACATTACCAACCTGGTCCTTATTCGGTGAGAACAGTTAAATATTTTCCCACTGCCTTTGTCATATGATGCATAACATGACTGCGTCACCAAATCACGTCTGCCTCAATGTTTCTGTGCGTATACCGGCTATCACCAAACTAGTGGTAAAACATTTCTCTGATATATCTGTCGTTTGATACAGCTTAATATTGATATTTATTCTACGTTCCCATCAAGGTAATCAGTTCCTATGTACCAGATGAATCCCTGAAATGTTTAACTGTCATTTTTTTTTTTTTTAGTAATTCATTTGTCTTAATTAATAATGCTTACTTCATCAAATAATTCTGCTCATATTATATCTTCCTCTGTACAGTATGGTCGGTGAGTCAGTAAAATATTACTTGCTATCTCAGTCTCATGTGAACTCTTACTAGTGCTTCTGGTCCTATTATTCATGCATCACCTAACCTGTTTACTCGTATTAGGATTACCTCAACATTTTTGGTAAGTCTACAGAAAGAAGTGTAGCATAAGCAAGTTATTTCATATTCTTTGTCCGAATACATGCACTCCATCATGCCAATCACGTATGATAGGTTTGTTTCATCGTGGGTATAGATGGGAAATGGATCAGAAGTGCTTACGTTATTCGTCCTCCAGTATTCTCCAATTTATTCCAGTAAAAGACTGACTTTTTTTTTTTTCAGCTGAGAGCGAATGTAAGAGCCTGAGAATGCTTATATTATCACAATCAACCAATTCTTCATCGGGAAAACTCTAGTATTCTATTCTGACTAACGCCAGATAGTTTTACTTAATTTAGAGGGGGTCACAGAAGGCTGAGAATGCTAGTGTTCAGTACACAGAGACCATCTTCAAAGGGACTGCCCTTTTGAAGCCAGTTCCCTCTCAGTCTCCAGAGTTTTGTGAACGACAGCATCCAGTGTACCAGCATCATCATGAAAGAAAGAGTAATGGAACATGGTGGTGGAGAGTTAAGGGTTAGATATTGCTGACGAGAATGCAACATATTTAGGCAGTACTCAAGTTGCTGCAATTTCCTACGTGTCTTGAAACTCTCAAAATATATGTGAAAACCATAACCGCACTGTAGCAACGTAACTATATATTATATACACGGAAGCGAAAATGACAGGCGGTACTCAGCTGAACATCCTTGGCTAACATTTTGTGCCTATGATTGCGGAAAGAGTAAATAAAAGGTGGTTCACTACTATAAGGCCCAGAAAAAAAAAAAAATTCAGTGTTTTAGTAATTAATGAACCAATTTAAGTGAAGTTTGTTGAAATAATCAACAGTTAAACCAAGTTTTGAAGCGGTCTCCTTCAGTGTTCAAACACAAAGGAACCTGGTGTTTAAACTTGCGAATTTTTGGTGCAGCTTATCCAGTAAGATGGCTGCATTGTCCCTAATGATGTCTGCTTTTCCATGGATGTGACCCACTGACAAGAGAAAAAATTCCTGGGTAAAAAATAAATAAATAAATAAATAAACAAACAAACAAACACATAAGCACACAGTAAGTTTCCGAGTACCGCAAGATCACTGGATCCATGCAGCTAATTAATTCACCTCCACTCAACGAAGCGCTGGTGACAGATCTGCATTTTTCATTTCCACCACATGCCCCCTTAACTTCAGATGTCGGGGAGTTTCCCAAATGCATTATCATTTAAATCCATCCATTAACAATAGATGTACTGGAGCTATTCTCTGCCTCAGAGGAGTGAATCTCCTTGGACCATTGCTTTGCTTAAACTTACTTTATATCCAATTTTAACTAACACCATACGTCTATAATTATTCAGCCCAGAAAACTTGTTACGACCTTTGCTTTAAAACATGTCAACGATTTTATTCGCCAATGGAGCTTCCCAGAGATTCAGAGGTAACCTTAATACAGTTAGACACGAACTTTGAACCGCATTCGTTAATTCCAGACTATTTATTCAAACAAGAAATTCCGCCACAGCCAAAGGGTATGCCTCATGACTAGGGGAGGAATTCCTTAACTAACAGCAGACTCTAAAATAATAACATTAAAAATAATAATAATAATACAAATAATAATAATAGTACATATACTACTACTACTGCTACAAATGTTTAAAATTACAAGTATTAATAATAGCGTTCAAAATTTAAAGAAATCATGCAGGTAGGGTTACAACTTGTACAATCGCGTCAATGAGTCCTGATACACATGTAGTCGTGTTGTATACTGTTGTGTCCACTGCTGATAGGATATTGAACTCTTTCACTTGCTACCCGGCCAGAATATGTTCAATATATCAGGCAGTAAGCGTAAACGTTCCATATTCCAAAAGCAGTGAGCACTACAACAGACAACACGCCCACGTGTGTATCGGGACTCATGATCGTGACTGTACCTAACCTCTTTTACTACGAGGCATCTAATATACCATAGCAATAGCCGTGTGTGTGTGTGTGTGTGTGTGTGTGTGTGTGTGTGTGTGTGTGTGTGTGTGTGTGTGTGTGTGTGTGTGTGTGTGTGTGTCTTTTGGACAGCCAAAACTACACATTCAAATCGCACCAAAATTGACACAAAAATCGCAAAAAAAATCGCTTATGTGAAAAAACTTGGTCCCATCACGATTGAAAAACTTTTACTATATTTAATGAGCGATCAAAGTTTGACCCAAAAACGCCGCTCCCGGCACCCGGTCGGTTGCCTTGGCCGAGTGGTTAATATCTCGGACTTGCGTGCGGACAACTTAGGTGGGCCAACTGACACGATCAATTGGTTAGCCACAAATAACACGATCAATTGGTTAGCTGCAAAAAATCCAAATGACAATGTTAGAGTAGAACAGCACATAAACGGACCATCATGGGCCCTTCAATGTCGCATTGGCGGATGATAGTGACAGCGTTAGACTAGAACAGCACATAAACGTGACTCAGATTACCTGAAATGATCGCAACGCGTGCACGAAGCGCGAAAAAAAAAAGTGAGAAGCACGAGAAAGCGAGTGAGCAGTGCGAGAGCCCTCCGCAGGAGCAAGTGCGAGAGGGCCCGAAGGGCCCACGAGCACTTGTCTACTCTAAGATCAACAGACTAAGAAAGGTAATCATGCCCAATGGACTCTTTTGTGTCCACTGAATGCACCTATTCCCTATCAGTCTATATCAGGATCGTACCTGACAGCTCTTCGGATTTCATATTTGTTCAATTCGTGTTACCTCAAGACGATTTTATTCGTCACCCTTCGAAACAAAGGTGTTAATTAAATTTACAGTAAGTCTAAACCATCCTCGTTAAAAACTTTCTCGAGCCGAATAAAATCTTCTTATGGTAACAAAAATGTAAAATTCAGCACTGTAACAAAGCGGTTAATATTAATTTACATTAGTGTGCATTAGATTATATGATGATGACGATGATGATGATGATGATGATGATGATGTTTTTGCAATCGAAGTCGACATTTAAAAAAAAAAAAGTAAATGTCACAAAATTGAATGTAACGTATTAACTATGCCACTACGGAAGATGAGTTACAAAGCCTATCGTCCACAATGCGTCCTAAGGCAGAATTTCGCCGCCTCGTCACCGTAATGTGAGGAAATAACTCACACGACCGTAAATATCGGTCTCAATAGGGTAAGGTCACAGCTACAACGCTTCACTGTTGGGTCAGATTTGGTCCACGTTATGCTGATCCTCGGATTTAGTGCTGCGTTCATGAATCTCCCAAAAGAGGAGATAATTATGCTCCACAGACCTAGTCTAACCGTGAAGTGATTTAACTGAGATTTAAGTCCTTTCATGCCCATAATTATTTCACTGTCGCTTATTCCTTCACATTAGGGAGCAAATTTCTGGTCGGCCTCGGACATTTCGTAACACCACATCCTCAGTGATGCATTTTGCACATCGCTCCTTAAACATTCTCTTATACAGTACTCATACAAACTGTGTCTATATTAAACAGATATACTTAAGATGGAAACAAACCAGAGAAGAACGGCCATAGACAAGGTCTGCGCATATATGTTCAAAAATAGCCTTCCAAAAATATAGTCTTAACTCCACTCTCTATATGAATATCTGGGAATATAGTTTATGTGTGATATCGTTTATTCTGGTTTAGTGAATTCTGTCCTGGCTAAGGTGGTGGTGAGCATCATCCACTCACTGAATGTAAAGCTACTTACATCTTCCTAAGGTCACTCTACCGTCCATTGAGCGACAAGTCTAATGGTTTCCTGTAATTCAAGAAATCATTTACACAAGGTGGTAACAATATAACCAAATATCGGATTGATGTGGAGCCTACTATGGTGCCCCTATTACTCGTAACTGGATGAAGAGATGCAACCGTGGCGCCCATCCGGTAGCCAAATCTCTCACTCTTCTCCGCGTCTCGCGGTGGAGAGATACTGTCCCCTGTAAGGGAAATCGGTTAACTGCAAGGGGTGACCCTATAAGGGCGGTTAGTTGCCTGCAGTTGATGATTTTGCTCGACCAGACTGACCAGGGTTACTACTAGTACTGTACAAGAACAACAACAACTATTACTGCTACTACTATTCCGGTTTTAAGTGATATCCTTAATTAACATATAACCAATTTACTAATACGTGAGATATAAAAATGTTTGTGCAATATATTATAATTAGGCAGACCAATAAATAATAACTTTTTTGAAATAACGACAATGCACAAGTAGCCTCCGGCCACACAATTTTGCCGGAAAAAAAGGCACGATAATTTTTCAGAAATTGTCAAAAAAAATATATATATACCGTATAAATCTTCATCTCTATCTATCTATGTCTATCTGTTTATGAATTTATCCCACAGCCAGCCCCATGGCGAGCATCGTTGGAGGCCCTGACATGCACGTGGACAAGGGCTCGACCATCAACCTTACCTGCATCGTCTCTCACAGCCCTGACCCTCCTGACTACGTGTTCTGGTACCACAACGGTGAGGTGAGCGATGATCGGATGTACGGATGGCTAGATGGTCACATGGACTGATAAATAGGTACTGTAGATAGATGAACAGACAAATTTGAGAGGTAGATAGACAGTAGGACACAGAATTAGAGCATTAAGTAAATTTCATAGATGGAGTGCAGAAGCTATAGGGGTATGTGTGTGTATATGTGAGTGTGTATGCGTGAGAGAGAGAGAGAGAGAGAGAGAGAGAGAGAGAGAGAGAGAGAGAGAGAGAGAGAGTTTTGTATGGAAGCACGCAATAATTTTTGCATGATGTGTAGTATATTTTATCAAAATTGCTCATAAGATTTCAAAGGTTGATAATATGTGTTGTCTTGTGATTGTTAATCCCTTCAGTCCTTTGACGAACGTTTCACTGCATTCTTGCTATCTCCAGACAATTCTATTCTGCTTTGAATAGACTTTTGAAACCGCAGAGACTACATGTAGACTCTTTTATTTCTCTATAATTACAAGATGTATATTGAAAAGCATAATTAATCATCTAGAGCTAGCTAGATAGCGTTAAAGTCGAGCTCCGTCCAGGTAAGTACCCTATCCTCACCTAAGACTCGACTGAGATGATCGAGATATTAAGTACCTCGCCCGGACGGAGTCCGGCAAGGTATTGTTTTTGGTCGAGTTTTTTTGCTTGTTCCTTTGTTTCTTTGCTAGCAACATAGCGGAAAACGGCAGAATGAAAGTATATGAAATTTTCAGGGTATGTGGGCACTTGTTCCACAAGGAAGTGATTAAATTTTGGAGGTAATCAAGTGACCCTGAAAGGTCAAATCAAAGACAATGATTTTCAGAGGGCAATAACTTGAAACCGGCTGAAGATAGATACATTTACTACTATCAACATACAGAAACTCCCATACGGGCTTTCATTTGGCACCAAGACGTTTGACCTTGAGTGACCTTTAATGGTCAAACTCAAGGTCACGGATATTCATGGGGCTATAAATCGAAACTGGTTGTAGATAGATATTTACTATTATGAACATAAAGGTCTCATATGAGCTTTTAATTGGTACTATGACCTTTGACCTTAAATGACCTTAAAAGGTCAAATGCGAGATCACGAATTATCAGAGGGTTATGACTTCAAAAAGGTTGAAATAAAGTAACTGTTGTCGGACGACGTTTGTTGTGCTTGGCACCAATTGTTTGTTTTGAGTGTACTTGTGATGTGATGCGATTAACCCATCAGTGGCCAGAGTTCCTGTGACAGGGATTTTGCTGGACGGGAACTAAGCGTACCGCCCTCCGCCTATCGGCTCATAGTCGCGAAGCTCATAGGTCCCTACCCCGGGGTTCCCTTCTTTATTAAATTTTGAAAATGCCCAGTTCTGTCCATGATATTGGACGCTGGCCACCAATGGGCTAAATAACAGTTGCCTTCTCTTTTATGTTGCTTGTGAAGAGGAATTATTATCCCAAACGCTAGTATGAAATGTGGATGATTATGAGGACCATTTCGCTTTGCACTTTCTTTGACATTTCTTCTGAATTCTACCCCACCTTGTCCTCTGGGGAGAATAATGGTAATGATGATAATGATGACGACGACGGCGATGATGATAATGATGACGATGGCTCCCTGTAATTCTATGTACTAATGTTTCTCTCGTACTGTGATTTATTTACACCGTGCACTCTTCCAGGTGGTGAAATACGACTCCCCGAGGGGCGGCATTACAGTGGTGACGGAGAGGGCCAAGACCACCAGGGGATACCTACTTATACAGGTGAGATGGGGGGCACGTAGGCCGACTGTTAGGTGATGGGCGACTGAGTGAGGGAGACAGATAGATTGGTGAACAGGTAGACAGGATGTTTTGTGTGAGTGGCTAAGCAGGCAAACGGGTATATATGTTAGAAGATGAGTGAATTAAGGTAAGTAAAGTTAGTTAAACAGACACTAACATACTGTAAGTAGGCTGGTAGGTCATTGTGTGGGGGAGTGAGGAAAGGAGGCAGGTTGGTGGTTAGAAAAACTGGTTGGCTGATCGGTAGGTACACAGATGAGTAAGGGATTGAAGGAAGGATGCAGGTAGATGGATGGGTAGGTAGTTAAGTGAGCGAGGAGGTGAAGGAAGGAGGCACAAAGGCAGGTAGGGAGGGAGGAAGATGTATAATAAGTGCGTAAGGGGGCGGACTCTCGCAAGTAGGTGGGTAGTTAGGTAGTAGTGAGTTAAGGTGACAGGTAGGTAAGTGTAGTAGGTATGTAACTGAACTAGGGAGTGAAGAAAGAGGCATGTAGGTAGGCAGACAAATGAGTGAATGCGTGGAGGAATGATAAAGAATAAGTGAATGGCGGTGTGAAGAAAGGGGGCATGCAGGGAGAAAGGTGGGTAGATAGGTGAAAGAGTGAAGGAAGCAGGCAATCATTTTACAAGGGTAGAGAGATTTTTTGAGTACAAGAGCACACTTAGTAATGAAGAGGTTAACGAAAGCTGTATACAGTATATCTAATCCTTCGTGTCAAAGGAAATCTCTCGATTTGTTTAAAATCATCTGGAGGTAGCGCCATAGTAGTTAAAAAAAAAAAAAAAAAAAAACTGTCGTTGTGCCAGGGTTAATTGGTTGACACCTTGTTTTGATATATATATATATATATATATATATATATATATATATATATATATATATATATATATATATATATATATATATATATATATATATATATATTGCTGACTTATGCATGCCTAATAATTACCGTACATATTTTTACATCGCTATATTCCAAGAGTTTCTGGTAGATGCAATCTATTGTATAGGTTTTCATTGCCATCTAATGTATTAATAATCCTTAGAACTCTAATGTCATCAGGGAAATTTTGATGCAACAATAACTCTTCAGTTTAGATAACAGTTTATTGTATGAATACTGACTGTTGTTTTCCTACTAAGATAATGAAGTGTACTTTAATAAAAGCCCTTCTCTCCTGTGTGGTCATACTTCAATAATTCAATTCCAAGAAAAATTAAGTCGAGCATAATTCTGAAATTAAGACCAACTATGTTTTACACTAAATCAATATCGTCAAACACATGGAGTGGAGTGGCAAGTGATGTGTGAGCCAGGAGTATACCATAACAAAGCCTTGGTAATCAATCTTGAGCAACTTTTTGTTCATTTAGAACTATGAAAAGAGGATTACTCTTGGACACTCCCACGTATTGCACACCATTTCTGGTTTTTACTGTATAATGGAAGAGTCTAATCAACGAAGAAAGCTTGCCTTCTTTACAATCTTTCTTTATCAAGCATAGACTTAATGTACACCAGGTGACTTGTGTGGCTGAAGCTATCTGCTACCATTAGCATATCTCTCTTATAAACAGATGCTTCACTACGAATGTTCTCTCTGATGTCACAAAATGTAATTTAATTTCTGGAGGATCAATTGCTTGTATATTAGTGGTGTGAGAGAGGGACGCCTTCTTGCTGAGATACCGATATCCCTCCTTTATAAAAAAAAAAAATATATATGCAATATGGCCAACATTTGTTGTAACAGGCTCCATTTTATTTCGACATTCGCGTAATGTAAAACCTTTCAGCTTCTTTAGCGTTTGTATACTAACTACATCGACTTTATGCTCTCTTCTTGCCGTTTTATATTGCATGCGTACTAGCTTTCTGTAACCATAATAATGAGCTTAAATAACATCATATGTTTATTAATATTTTCTAATTTACACATGCATATCGCATGTGTACTACCTTTTTGTAATCAACATAACGAACTTAAATAACATCATTGTGTTTATAAAAATTTCCTAATTTACTGAAGGCCCCGATGTGCAAAAATGTCCCAACTTACTTTAATATCCAAACATCTAAAGTGGTCACAATTTACACAGATTTCTGTTTACAGATGTCCTTCTGGTAAAAATGTCTCAGTATATGTGCTGAAGTGCATAATTTACAGATACAGATCCGTGCTAACACAGATTCCAGTTTATAAAGAAGTTCCTATTGGCACAGAAACCCTAATACAAAATGATGTACTTACAAACATCATTGTCAGGACAACTATAGTATTGCATTCCAGTGAACGTCAGCTAGGAGTGAGCCATAGGAGTCTGAGAGTGTTAATACTATCACCATTAACCCTTTCATGGTCAGGATTATTCTAGTGTTCCATTTCACCTCTTCCAAACAATTGTATTCATAAAAAAAGTGAGTCATAAGAACCTGAGTGTGTGAAAGACGTACTAACTTTTTGCCTTAACAGGATGCCCAGCCCTCGGACACGGGCAACTACTCCTGTGTGCCTTCCAACACAGCGTTCACCTCACTCACCGTCCACGTCCTGAACGGTGAGCCGGTAGAGGGATAGGAAGGTAGAAGGTAAGGAAGAACAGAAAAAGGAATAACGGGAGGAGAGAGAGAAAAGTGGTAAAGAAAGAATCGACAGAGGAAGACTGACAGAGACACAGGGATAAAAAGAAGCGAGTAAGGCGGGCACGTGGAGTGTGCACGGGTAAAAGTGGACAAAAGAAAATGGAATGGATTTAATAACTCTCTCTCTCTCTCTCTCTCACACACACACACACACACACTTAACTACACTGCTTCTCTCCCTGTTTACCCTCCTCTCCTCTTTCTACCCACCTACATAATATGTAGGTGGGAAGAAAGGGGAGATAAATTGATCGATCGATAGACGGACATTATATATATATATATATATATATATATATATATATATATATATATATATATATATACAGTCAAACTGTCTACCTGCCTATCTATCTGTATCTATCGATCGAGCGATCTATCTCCATAACTATCTTTATAAAATAATGATTATAATATGGCCACAGAAAGTGCTTCAGCATCATGCATTCTGCCGGTCATTGTTAGTTTGAGGACTGAAGAAAGACAGTCATGACAGGAAAAGGGAGAACAGAGAAAAAAGGTAGGGGGCGGGAAACGATGAGAGGTCGAAATCTGAGAAAGAGTATGACAGTGAGGAAGAAAAGAGGGAGGGTATGCAAAGAAGGAGAAGGAAGGGAAAGAAATGTAAGAAGGAGGAAGTAGAATGTAAGGGAGAAAAAAAAAAAAAGGAGAGAGAGAGAGAGAGAGAGAGAGAGAGAGAGAGAGAGAGAGAGAGAGAGAGAGAATCAGAAATCACAAAAATAATTTGTCCGTTTTAATGGGGTCCATATCATATCAGTTTACGAACAAACCATTTTTTTTTTTATCTTCATTGACATCCGTATTTCCCGTGCCTCTTATCAGTGTACATCTTATCATTTCCAGCACGTGTTGCGTTATTATGCCGACCGCGAGTCTAAGTGCTTAAGAGATAAGTGAATTGTGGCTTATTTTACAGGGTATGCTCGTGAGAGTTTCTTTTTCTTGTGTTTTTTATTCCTTTTGTGGATTCTGTCCGTTCTGTGTACAAGTGTGAGTAGATGACTGTGATACCGATACTAACAAAGATAGAAAACTAATGATAATGACTATGATGTCGATGTCGATAATGATATAGTAGTGAAGATAATGTACATAATGATGAGTGTTTATAATTATCATTATAATATTGACATTAATAATGATGATGACGACTGTGTGATACCGAAGTTAATGATAATGATAACTGTAACCGTGAATCCATCTCGGTTTCCAGTGTAATTCAACCACCAGTCTTTTTTTTTTTTTTAGGTGGATTTCTTTCAAATTCTAGCTTACATCATGCATCATATTCACTCTGGTAAATCCCTCTCCAGTTCTAACCTACCTTAACCACCAATAATTATTCCCAGGTGAGACTCCAGCGGCGATGCAGACCAGCAGTGGAGCCTCAGTGTTTACACTGCGTGGCTCTCTCATCACCTCCCTTCCTCGCTACCACCACCACCATCACCATCGCCTGCTCACGCTGCTGCTGCTGCTCCTCTGGAAACCGCCCGTTCTTTCTCCCGTGGGCATGGGTTGGGGAGGGGGTGGTCTGTGAGGGCGCTGGGGGGAAACTGGTGGTTGTCTATGCTGTGTCCGGAGTTCGATACCTGTGTGGACAAAAAATAAAGACTTAATAAAGATCACTTTAGTTATTTCTAAGATATATCATACCCCTCATGCACTCTTAAGAATTCAAACACATTACTTCACAGGGCTACTCCCTCATAGTCTCGCTGATCTCAACCCAATAAGCTCGTAAGGAACCTCTTACTCATGATTTCAAGCCTCTTCTCTCATGATTTTGTAACAGTCCATTCCCATAATTTCATAAGCTACACCCTCCTCGAACTCAGAACATCCTTCCTACATATTCTTCTAAAATTTATCCTTCCTAATTTCACGAGACCACACACACACACACACACACACACACACACACACACACACACACACACACACACACACACACACACACACACACACACACACGTCTAACCCTGATAAGCAAGTCACGAGGCCCCAGTCACATAAACTCATGAGACTCCTTCCACATGAACTTATAAAACTTCTCCCTCATAAATAAGACTCCTTTCACATATGCTCATAAGAAGTCTCCCACGTGAACTTACGACGCTCTTTCCATAAAAACCCTTGATTCCAGCCACATAAACTTATAAGAGTCCACCCATATAAACTTACAACAAAACACCCAGATTTTCATAAGACTCCACCCACATACTAAGACTCCACCCACATACCCATAAGACTACACCCACCTACTCATACGGCTTCACCCATATAAACTCATAGATCTCCACCCATATAAATTCAGAAGACTCCCCTACATAAATCAATAAGATTCCACCCACATAAATTCATTAGGTCCCACCCACATACTCAAGACTCTACCCACATAAATTCATAAGACTGCACCAACATAAATTAATAAGACTCTACCGACATAAAAATATATATAATACTCCTCCCACATAAATAAAGTTCGTCTCGCATACATATATCTCTCCTCCACATACATTCATAAAACTCTACCCACATAAAGTCATATGATTCCACCCATATAAACTCATAAATTCCACCCACAGGAACTCATATTAATCCGCCCACATAAGCTCATAAAATCTCACCCACATAAATTAATTAGACTTCATTCACATAAACTCATTAAACGCCACGCACATAAACTCGTAATATTCCATCCACATAAACTCGCAAGACCCACCCATATAAGCACATAAGACTTCAACCACAAAAAACTCCACCCACACAGTCGTAAGCCTCCATACACATAAACCCATAAGACTCCTCCCACATATAGAAAACTCCTCCTATACAAACACCCATACATAAGACTCCTTCCACCTAAACTCTTACACCCGACCCACCTAAATTCATGAGACTCCACCTGCATAAAATTATAAGACCCCTGTCTCAAAAGCGCATAAAACCCACACTCAGACTTTCAGTACCAATACTTGTAAACTTGTAAGGCACCTTCCTCATTTAGTAAATTCTGGGAATATAGCTTTCATCAAATCCTGACACTTCACACCCATATTAACCTCTAAAAACGCCTCCCTCATACCGTAAATTCATAAGATATAATATTCATTATGAAATCACGACACCTCCCACTCATGTATACACATAGTATAAAGACAACTCTCTGGTAAATTCACAGGATAATCGGTGAATATATCATTAACTCACGAGACCGTACACTCATGTATAAATATAAAGACACCCCCCTAATATTTTTGCAAAATATCACACTCATAAATTCCACGCCTACCCTGATCGCATCACACAAGATTGTAAGAACGAGTGTTAAGGTGTGTGGGCAAGGACATCTACGTATTCACATGGGAAAAGGGTACTGGAGGAATGTCCCCGTCACGCGACTGAGAACATGTTTACATACAGTATGAAGGAATAATATATTGATTATATCTGGAGGATATACTTATATAGTTACATTGCTACAGTGGTCATGTTCTTGCGTGTATTGAGAATCTGTATACTTATATTTATTTCAGTGATAAATATATATATTTTATACAGGAGATTTAAAAAAAAACAACCTACTTTTGAGGTTTCTACTTAGTTTATGAAAAAATAGATTTACGCCATTATAGGACATAAAGTTTTTAGCTGATAAGCACATATGCGACATCTATCGGGCTGAGAGTTCACATCAAGAGGTTCTGAAATCCCTGTGACTCTTCTCATGGAAAAGTGATGCAGATGACACTTAGCTTAGTTGACATGGAGAAGGGATGCATAGTCATGGACAGAAATCAAAGAAGTTTTTGCTCCAGTTATTAGCAGATGTGAACTCTTCAGCCATTAAAGCGTTATTTAACTCATCCAGATTGTCTTTGTGGATGGTGCATTAATACTGTACGCACACAGTTAGTCATCGTTGTGTTATAGCTGATCGAAGCTTTGATAAGGTTTTATGCTTCGAGGTGCAGGAAAATTTCAAATACTGGTTGCAGGTATTAGAAGTAAAGTTTCATAAAGTGTCAGGAGGATAAGTAATTCACTCATCACACTGTTTGCTACTTCTTTACTGAATATCATGGTTCCTCGTATAATAAGTACAACTTGTGTGCACGGCAGTGAAACAGGTTGCCGGTTCTTGCAACAGATGATCGTAAGATTTTCAAGTTTGAAAACCAAACGGGTCATGTTCAGATCATTACAGTATGCGTAGTGATGGTGACAGCAGTGGTGATGGTGGTGGTGACGATGGCACAATGAATTTCTTCATACTTAACGAGGATCCCTAACCCTTTGCAGCTGAGTTGACGGCGAAGTGTAATTAGCCTAGGGGGTTGATTTGGCTAGCAATCAAGGAGGACTAATTCAATCTCATAACTGAAGCTAATTGAATTTCATGTGACCACGACTTAATAATGGAGTTGTGGGAGTGGCCCAGTTCCGTCGGATGAACTTACACCGAATATAGTGATCCAACAGCATGGATCTGCAGTAGTATCCGCGACTCATTCACTCTTTATATCCTCAAAAACAGACTACTAATGCTGTTCGATCATGGAGAGGTCAGTGGCAGGGCTCCCACTTTTTAGGGAAATTTCACTAGATTGGGAAATTCGAATGATTTTAGTGACAAATCTAGGGAAATGGAAAAATTTAGGGAAATCTAGAGAAATCTTGGGTCAGTATGAGAATAAAGTCATAATATCTGGAATCCATGACACCACTGCCATCAAAAAGGGTGATCAAGTAGAGGTCAAACTCTTTCAGTGCCTGTAGCTTCATTTCTGCTCAGTAAAATCGTCTAGGGTTACTCAAATAATATAACAAGTGTCATACTGTCATTAGCATTGTCAAAACGTTAATCTACCTGTAAAACTGTTCTGTGATGGATGATGTTTAGTGGAAATAAGGCCACAGTATTTTTTTTTTACCAAAGCTTAATACCAAACATTTCAGTGGAATTCTAAATAATGTGTAATTATAAAGTTCTTATATATTTATCACTTCTTTCTTTTCAATTTAGACATAGAAATGCCTAATCTAGTGACCAAAATACTGTAGGCAAATATTTTTTTCTATATTCTGTTTATATATTTCTACAAAGTGTATATGATTTTGATTTTTTTTTGTGTGTGTGTGCGTGTGTGTGTCCGACTCTGGGCGTAGGCTTCACAGCCTGCTCCCAAGGCCCAGTAGTCATCCTACATACCATACACCTGTACATGTCACCTTTTTTTTCCCTTTTTTTTTTCTCTCCCTGAAAACTCGTCTTCATTAACAGAATAACATGCTTATTAAAAGTACGCATTCATGGTTCCACTTCATTGTAAGTTATTATCTTTGGTTTTACTTTTTTTCTATGACAAGTAGATATCGGTTTTATGTATCTTTGTGGATGAATGAAAGTTATGCTATTTTATTTTGGTGTATTGTAACAGTGATTGAAAGACATATTCTTCTGCAAACCCATCTAAGATGGGAAGTTTCCTCAGAACAATGCGGTAGGCCTACTGTATGATTCTTGCCAACTGCATATCAGAAGCATACAGCACATATTTTCATATACAATACTGATAGAAAGTTATAGTCATAGACAGATGCTATGATGATCTAATGAATATAAAAACTAATATTTTTTAGCAAACTTAAATGTATTTCCAGTATTACTAGTCGGTCTCATTATTAAAAAAAATTTTCATATACAATTTTATGCATTATTGATAAATAGTAATTGGGATAGGCCTAGTAATTAAGAAGTGCCAGAAGACAAAGTTAGTGGTGTATAGTTTTGGGGAAATTGTGACCAATCTAGGGAAATTCTCACATCTATCTGGGGAAATCACAGATTGGCAAAGTGGGATCCCACTCAGTGGTTACCATCGATAACAACAAACAGGGTCCAATGACAATCAGATGAAAAAAAATATGTGACGCTAGCAGGAAAAATTATTATAGTAGTCCCGACCATGAGATAGGCAGTGGTTCCATTATTAATTCTCAGGCCCTTATAACTCACCCTCAGCTGAAGAAAACTGTCTGGCGTTAGCTGGAATTCAGTGCTAAAGTTGTTCCTATCATGACGGGCAATGTTCGTTTTATTAACACTCTCAGGCTTCTATGCTCACTCTCAGCTGAAAAAATCGTAGGGAATAGAATACTACAGCAGTCCGGCAATAAGAGTTAATAGTATCAGTATCAAATAACTCAGGGTTATACAGTTGATCCGACCGTGTGTGGGTAACTGCCTGCAATCCACTGACGCCATATTATACTAGATTTTTTTTTTTTTTCCAGCTGATGATCCACTTTAGTGGATGTGGCACCTGCGCACTCCTGCCACGTGATTGGTTGGTTTCAACTTCATACCTGAAATATCATATTTACAAAAAACAATTGTACCTTATACTCCAATTTTTCATAAATGCTGTTTTGCACTACCATTGTACTATACAAACAGACATGAAACGAGTATGTATCTATGCTTCACTCAAACGGACAATGAATCTAAGGAAGTTGAATTTGAAATATTTGTAATAGGTACAGTGTTGTTGCATCTCTAATAAATAAATAAACATATATACTTACGGGTATATATACTTAAGGATAGTATGGGCGAAGGCATCGAAGCAATGGAGTAGGTGTGATCCATAATAAAGTCTGACATCTTGCGAGACGCCTGGCCGTCTCTCGTGTTCATCCCCTCCTCTGTAGCGACTGTTCCATTCGCCTCCCCATTTCCACCACTTTACCACTGACAAAACTGCTAATTTACTTAGAATGGTACTATCGTCTAATGTAACAAGTGCGTAAGTATTAAGATACCTTTTATTTGCACTTACCCAGCCAAATGCGTTTATTTAAATATATATATATATATATATATATATATATATATATATATATATATATATATATATATATATATAGAGAGAGAGAGAGAGAGAGAGAGAGAGAGAGAGAGAGAGGGAGATGCAACAACTCTGTACCTTGTACAATTATAAATATTACAATTCAGATTCAACTTCCTCAAATTCATTGTCCTTTTGGGTGAAACAGATACATACTCGTTTTTCATGTATGTTTGTATAGTACAATGACAATGCAACACAGCATTTATGAAAACTGGAATATAAGGTACAATTGTTTTTAGTAAATATGATACTTCAGGTATGAAACTGAAACCAGCCACTCACGCTGCAGGAGTGCGCAGGTGCCACATTCACGAAAGTGGATCGTCAGCTGGAAAAAAATCGAGTATAGTTTATTTTTCTTGTTTACCGAAAGTGAAGGAGTCGGCCACGTCATTCTGATAACATAATTTTTCCTTGTACTCTTGCCACGCCGGACGATTTTATTCAGCTTTGGAGAGTTGTCGAACTGGAGGGGTTAAATATTTGCCTGTATTTAAAGTTCGTACCAGCTTCTCCTAAGCGATTTATCTTAGGAGCTGCATCTTGACATTATCATTTTAATATCGTCGTCGTGTGCATCAGCAACTGGATGTCCAAAATGCCCAATAAATCGCCAACTGAAAGTGCCATGAAGTCCCCAGATCTATTTAGACTTTGACCCACTGGTAACATGAAAGGTTCTGAATGTGAAATGTGCAGAATAAATCGCTAAAAGAAGTAGTGCTAGAGAATTAAGAAAGCCTTTTAAAATATGACCTAATACGCTAAAACCTAATTTGGGTAAAGGGGTGACTAGATGAGCGCTGATACGCTACCAAGGGTCGACTTGTGACTATACTCTTTTTACTCTAACCTGGTTCGCAAAAGGGCATCTCTTCGTATTCAGTACTAAGTTGTAACAATAATTTTACACTGGAGTATGAAGTTAGTCACGAAGAAATATATGTAAAGGATGCAGAGTCGTTGTATTATAATTTTCTGCCAATCAGCTTCGTCAAATAAGCAACAAAAGGACAAGAATCTGGTCCAAGTTAAGCTAAATGAGCCATAGTAGAGGAGGTGGTGTGGTAGGCTGTGATCATGGTGCGAGATGTAGTGGAGGTTACATAATATTAGTCTGTGTTGGTGTCAGCAGGTCGCTATATCTTGAGGAGGGAATATCTACTTCCCAGTTCTCCTTTTTAATGTCGTTTAAATGTATGGAAAGTGGATGCTCAATGTTTCAGTTTACTTGCTCTGGTATTCTTGTGATGTGTAACAATACTTTCCTGTGTCTTTAGATATACGATCATTTACTGGAGCGGCTTGTTAAATAAAGTGATTTCTTAAAGGCAGAAACTTTGTACGCAAGGTGGTTCAGTCCTGATGACTTTCGATTTTAAGCGATGCCACATATTACTGACCAAATGGTTCCACCTCATTCTAACTCTTTCATACTTGCTTTGTAGTATAATGTTTGCTTTTTTCTTCCCTCCTGATATTTGCATAGGGGCCTCAGAGGGCATGTTTTTCTGTTGTGTAATTACGATAATTACTTTCCCACGACTCATATTAATGTATAAGGATGGTTTAGCTACGCCTTGAAACCCATACTCTATATATCCCTATGCCACCTGAATTTGAACTCGATTACTTACAGCCAATTAGTGCCTTCCACAGCTTAAACTTACATAGGTTCACTTTAATGTCCAGTGTACATTTTAGTTTCACAGTAGTTTTAATGTTGACTCATTCGGTGTAACAAAGTTCGGGACATTATGAAAAACAAACAAACAAAAAAAAAGGGTTGGAAGGTTAAACAAGGTGTAGGAGGAAAATGCTAAACTAGTATAACTTTTTAAATATTAGCATTACATATAAAACAACTGATTATATGACTCGGCCCATAGGCACAAGGAACACCCACAGTTATAAAGCGCTTATTACTTTGCAGAGATTTTCGTCCTTTTCCAGCCTATTTCCCATAGCTCAAATGCAAAATCAAACAATACTTATGCCGTTCATTCTTTCAGTAGCAGCTTCCCGCGACTAACATCAAAATTTGTTATATTTCGTGAGTAGTATCGTTAAATGGTGTCTTTCAACAGCTTATTCTGGCGTTGCAACATGCTCTCCTGAGATGAAACCAGATTTGCTTGTACATGCTGATGGATTTTCTGGAAATTTGCCATTTTCACCTTTACATTGTCATCCATATTATAGATGGTACCAGGCCTTGAGGATAACATGGAATAGGAGAGGTCTTTATCGAACCCATATAAGACAGAGAAGGGAGATTCGCCAATGGAGGCATTGATGGAACTACTTATAGAGGCCGCAGCTTCGGGTATCCATTCATCCCAGGACACACTGTGTGATCCTAGATGTCTTAAACACTCCAAAACCTTCCGGTTATGGCGCTCTACGAGGCCAATTGAAGCTGGATGGTTGGGAACAACATTGCATTTGTTGATTTTGCACTGTTTACAAATTTCGACCAGGAGACTTGTTAAACTGTGTGCCATTATCTGTACTAATTGTAGATGGTGTAGTAAATGGGCAAATTACATGGTTTATGAAGGCACGTGCACACTCTTCGCGGTCTTATCTGAGAGAGGCACGAGGACACGGTACAGTAGTATGAGAAGTGGGGAACTGCTACAAATAAATACTCAGTGCCAGATACTGTAAGAGGTATAGTAATTTAAGAAGGTAGACAGAGATAGTTTCCCACGGGCGTGATGGAATTGGGTATTGCAAGAGCGGTGCAGGTGATCCGGTTGATCCTTTGTGGCGATTACAAGAAATACAAGAGTCACAGTGTACGTTAATGTCTCGACGCATAGTTGGCCAATAGTACCGAGAGGTGTTCGTCTCAAACATCGATCTTCATTTGGATGAGATGCATGAGGAGTGTCATGAACGATTTGAAACACCGCAGGTATTAAGTCAGTAGCGACAACGAGTTGATGTACCTCCCTATTGGGTAAACCCTTTCCCATAAGTAATGTTTTCCTGTACAAGATACCATCACTTAACATGATCTCATCTATTGGCACTGGCGGAGTAGGTAAGGTCAAATTATCTCCCGATTCTAGGAAATAGATTACCTTGGGCCATACAGGGTCCTTGCGCTGACAATTCTGAACAACCTCGGGTGTTAATGTGGTGCTGGCAGTTTTGTTTGGCTGATATGATGTGACTGCCGCTGCTACACGGCGTGAAAGTGCGTCTGCAACAACATTCGATTTCCCTGGCACATACTGAATGGTTGGATTGAAGTCCTGGATGATGACTGACCATCTAGCTAGCCGACCTGTAAGGTTTCATCCCTTGAACAAATCACACAGATGGAGATGGTCTGTCTGGATATGCACTGGGTAACCATATACTATATCTCTGAAATGTTTCAGGGACCAGACTACTGCTAGGGCTTCCAAATCTGAAACACTGTAATTACGTTCTGCGGGGTTGAGGGAGCGACTAGCATATACTATTACACGCTTCCTGATCTAGTTGCCTGATCTAGTTGCTTCAGTACTGCACCTATTCCTGCGCCTGACGCATCCGGGCACAGAAGAAAGGGTTTTGTATAATCAAGGAAGGCCAAAACTGGTGCATTTACAAGGGCTATATTCAATGCTGCAAGGGCTTGTGGCTGATCTTTAGTCCACACGAAAGGTGCATTTTCTTTAGTAACTGTGTCAGAGGCGGGGCGGCGATCTGTGCATATCCTTTAATAAATCGTCGGTAGTAGTCACTAAACCCAAGAAAACTCTTTATATCATCTGTACTGGTAGGTTCTGGGAAGTTGGTGACTGCGTTAATCTTAAGTAGTATGAATATCCGCAGCATCAACTACATGCCCAAGGAATTTAATTTTCTTTCTTAGGAAGTCATATTTACTGAGGTTAATCTTCAGACCAGCCATCTGCAGACATTCAAACACTTGTTGAAGCTTAGCAAAATATTCAGGGATAAACTTGCTCACCACAACTATATCATCCAAGTAGGCAAAAAGAGAGTGGCCAATCATGCCACTGAAGACTGAATGGATGAGTTTCATGAATACTGAAGGGGCATTCCTTAATCCGAAAAAAAGCCTCTTAAACTGAAAATGTCCAGAAGGGGTGCTAAATGCTGTGACAAGACGAGATAATTCTTCCATTTCTACCTGTCATTAGCCACTGAGTAGGTCAAGGGATGTAAATACAACGTTGTTCTCACCCAGTGACTCTAACAAATCAATGAAAACTGGCAATGGAAAACAGTCGGGCACAAAGAGAGAATTTACTTTACGATAGTCCACTACTGATATAAATTGTCCGCCGTTCTTTGGAACTAGGAAAAGTGGGCTATTCCTTGAACTGACAGAGGGCTCAATAATGTCCTGATCTAACGTGTTTTGTACTATCTCATCCGTTTCTTTTCTCAAACTGTGGGGCAATCGATTTGCTGGTACGTATATTGGCTGAGTACCTGGCACTAATTCTATATGATGTTGTACTAAATCTGTTTTACCCATAGGTTCTCCCGGTAAGGCTACTACATCTCGAGATGACTGCAGTAGATTGACTAATTGATCCTTTTGCTGTGGGAAATTACCAGAATGATACATGTGAGTAGGTTAGGTGAGAGAGTCGTAGCAGATCCCTTAGAGTTGATGGCATGCACACCAGATGGTTCACCATCATCATCATCCTTAGTAGGTATGGAGAATGGTATATCCTGGCACACCTTTATGGCAGATGGGTAAATCAGGAAATCCCCAATCTGCATACCACCTGTAAGCTTCAGTGGAGCATTAGTGACATTTAACAAGTACAGCTAACACAAATTATCCTCCAACACGGTGCACAATGCAAACGCTTAAGTTAAGCCATTCACCCAATATGTCTCAGGTAATGTAAGTACATCCACTCCTTCTTTCACACCCACAACACGAACAGAGACTTTGGTAAACTTATGCGGCAACAATATTGTGCACTGATTTGTTACTGCATGCCTCGTCTCGATGCACTGTAGAATGTCATTCAAAATATGTGAGGTAGCTAACTGAGACGTGTCTGAGTCGGCTATTGTGTCACTGTTAGAGGGGTTGTCTTGATCCACTACTGAATGCTTAGAGGGTATATCATTAGATGTCAATGAATTTACTTTTTACTCTCAGGTAGTGGTGGATTACCCCTTTACTCCTAGGTAGTGGTGGAGTCACGTGAGACTGAATGGCTGAGTTTATCTGGGAGAGTACAGGATATGGGTACTCCATACTAGATACTGGGAACCCCTTAATGTCTATACTACTACCGGGTGGTAATAGGGCAATGGACTGTTGAGCCACGGTGGATAAACCAGTAAGAGTATCTGCTGGATATCTGAGATCATTTGTTACATGAAGCTCTGTAGTGAAAGGTTTTAAGGCTTCATCAAATTGTATCTTTAAAGTGACTCTTCTTTTGACATTAAACTCTGAGTCGTCCACGCCACACAGGCGAATGTCAGGTGGTTCTAGGATCCCGACATTTCTCCTTGTTCCCCTAATGCTGTTTAGAGAGGTATCCGAGATCAAATTTACCACTGACCCTGTGTCCATGAAAAATGATGTATTTACCCTTTCACTCAGTCCTAGAATAATTCTGCCTAAAGAAGTTATAGGCCCTACCTGGTGAATGGGAAGCTGATCTTCTGTTGTCACGTTACATTTTTCCGATATGGGCGCTCCTCTTCCCCTGACTGGCGGCTGTTAAGCTAACGACACTCATCGGCAGTGTGAGTCGTACTGTTCTTGTGATATTTGCATGCTGGACGATGCGATCGCGAAGGTGTGAGCTGTCACCCTTGTGAGTGGTGCCGTCCTAGTTTGCGGCAACAGCTTGATTCTCGATGACCGACATAACTGCAGTGCCAGCACACAATCGAGGATTGTTTGCCCCGTCTTACATTGGACTAGTCATGACCGCTTGCTGGTGATCGGCAATGTGAGTGGGAACGGATGGCGTTAGGTTTTCCCCTGGCAATCGGTCGCGAACATGGGTAATCCAGTGAAGCAGCACAGGTATGGAAGATTTTTGCAGTTCCGTCTGCAGAGTGAGACACTGAGGTGCGAGTTCTGGCCTGACGAGTGAGTTTTGATCCCAATCTTTCTGCTATTGCCTTTGAGACATTAAGAATTTTGTCTCCTGGATTAAATCTGTAGAGCTATCTCCTGTTGTCTGCCATTCAACCAGTTCATACACCTAAGGTAACCCAGTAAATTTCCAAAATCATCTAGTGTAACCATATACTTTCCATCACTAACAGTTACCCATTGAGTATCTCGCAACAAATGGTGCATCTCAGAGCTTGTAGCTTTCATTGCAGGTGCTGAGTCAAACACTGTTGCATCTTTAATAGGAATTTTCATATCCTCCTTCATTTGTTTGAGGGGATTAGTAAAATGAATGAGAGACTCGGCCTTGGAATGTTTACAGTAGAGCTGTACTAATTGCTGGCGGAATTTATCGAATGTGTCGCAATCATCAAAATGACCTGCTCGAATCACGGCTCCCATTTGTGATTTACCTTGGTGTAATTGGCCCCTGAAATAAGAGATTTTTAGGGGTTCAGTTGTGATTTGTCAATTGTGAATATATGTTTCACCCACCTGAGGACGTCGTAGATAGATACAGAGTTATCTTCACCAGTGTATTTTGGGTGGTTAACATCGTCCAAATATATGGACTGTGGAGGGGGAGCCGTGTTCGTCATCGCTGGAAGAGTGTGAGGTTGCGAAAGGAAGGGAGTAACTAAAGTACTGGGTTGAGATGTAAAGGAAGTAGTGGTAATTAGGTGTGGCAGAGCTGGGAGTTGAGACGCTGTACCGTAGTAGAGATCTCAGAGGAAGTGGTAGGAGAATGGGTAGAGGGAATTTCTAGAGTCATTTAAAGAGGGTGGTGTATCTGGATATATCGTATCTGGAAGAAAATTATCTGTGTTTTCTAGACCAGACGTAGTAGTGGTAGTAACAGTGGTAGTGAGAGTGGTGTGAAAAAGTTCAGTGGTAGGTGCTATATGAGCAGATGAAGAAGGTTTTACGTAAGACCTGCCACTACGTAAACGAGTCAAGGTATCTACATCACCGAGTTCAACCTCCTCATTTTCAGTCGAAAGTTGCAGTGAACAGGAGATAGATCAGTTTTTGTGAAATATGACATGTGGTGAAGTAAGAAAATATATATTAACAGTTATGAGAATGAAAATGTTTAATATACAATGAGAGGGTGAGGGAATGTGAAATATTTACAATGATAATGAAGGGGAATATGCACAATGAAAGTGAATATGAAAGAAAATGTCTTGGGTGAAGAATTAATGAAGTGTGAGATGAGCATGATGGATGAAGTGGGCGAGAGGTATGATGAATGTAAGTGATGCAATGCAATGAACAAAGGCAGCTGAATGGTAACATGAGTCACAATCTGTAGAGAAAATCCATAGAAAAATCTCTATAGAAAGTCAAGGTATGGGCAGATGAAATTTAAAGTAATCCCTTTATTATCCGGATTTCCCCCCCCCCCACCACCACCACCCCACCCCACCCCCAACCGGACACCCCACTACCCGGACATTTTGGGCCTGGGCCTTTGGAACCCCAAAATGGCCAAAAAAAAAAAAAAAAAAAAAATCTAAATTTTTTCCCCCCCGTAATTTGAAATTGACATGCGGTGCCAAACAGCTGTGTTTATGCATGGCCGCCAGCCCCCTGCTGTTCTTTCCTCCCCAGTTACCGCCCAGCTACCATCGTGAGTGGATGCTCACCGCAATGGATGCCGCACGTGTGTGTTTTTTTTTTTTTAATAAACAGTGACTAAACTGCAATTCCTAACGGCTAGACCACATGGGAATTTACAGTGTTGTGCAGTGTTAAGAAATTAGAATTTAGAGTGCAAAGGATTAAGTGTGGAGTGCAAACTGGTGGTTGAAACTGGCATGGCACAATTAAGAATAAGCCTTACAGTGTTAAGCAATTATAACTCACGGTGCAAAGAATTAAATGCCTCATGACACAGGATTACTGTACGTGCTTCAAGAGCATTTTCACCACTGCCAGAGCCTTAGAGGAGGCAGCCACGGACGTGCTGTAAGTACCTTGTACACTGCTAAATATTAATCATACTCACTTCTAACTCCTCATTCTCTGGTTCCTTTTCATTTATTTCATGTTTTATGTCCCTTATTTGTGTGAATAAGGTCTTCAATAGGTGCTATGCATGTCAGATAGGGGGTTATTTAGGTGGTTTTCAAAGTTAGGCTGGGTTAGGGTCCATAAGTACCAGTCCAGGAGGCAGGGGCTCAGTATACGGACAAAACCACTTCCCGGACATGCCTTTGGCTGTATTACATTGGATGTTGGGAAGATTACTGTATATATTTACATGTACTGAGTACCGAAGCATTGCGGAATGAAGCAAAGTTAGGCTGGTTGGAGGAGTAACTTCAGTAGCAATTTCAGTAAGGGTAGATGAGCCGAGATGCTGGGGAAGAATGACGTCACAAGTGAAGCTGACCAATCAGAGGCGACCTGGAGCATCAGATGATCACCACCAAGACGTTGATTGAAGTAAGCAACGATGACATAGATGGTACTAATAGGTTGGCCACGGACCCAGGGAAGGAGATGGACGTGGTGGTGTGGTTTGGCAGTTGCTGAGTGTGGGTGTGGGGCTGGCTGGCGGGTGGGGGGCTTGGTTAGGAAAGCGCAAGGGTGGATGAGAGCTATGCGGTTGGAGTGTGGTGGGGTGGAGAATTATTATAATTTTCTAAAACAGTAGTGGTATGAGAACTGGTACTCGACAGTGAGAGGCCTCCTGATTGTTTGTAGCTGTGCAGCTGCTGGTAAGAACAGAAGATCGGTGTAGGTATAAAGTTCAGGGACGTACAGTAGGACGATCACACCCAAAAATACTCGTACGTAGGCAACACAACCACAAGGCAGGTTAATGGAGAGGTGCGTTCTAGGTGGGGAGAGCGGAGCATGAACAAGGCACCGGCACAAGTGAGGTTTGGTTGTATCACTGAGAATCTACTGTACGGAGGCAATGTGAACTAGATCCGACTCACTACTGTCACCAATTAGTTTCACCCCCTCTCGTATCCCCATTTAGGAGTAACCCAGAGGTCTTGAGTGATATAATTATAACAGAAGTTTATTTGGAGAAGACACCCACAGGTCCAACCCGTTCTATACCAGCCCTCCAACTGGCCACTGAGCCCAGCAAGGGTGATGGAGCCGGCAACAGGCTTTGCTTTCTATGCAGGTTTTGATATCAGCTTATACATGCACTATTGGTCACGTACACAAGTTTAAGATATTATGAATGTATGGTTAGATATATAGGGTTACAAGGTATGGTTACATAGTATGGTTACAGTTACATAGTATGGTTACAGTGTGTTTGAGAAAAGACACACATAGTGAGTACAATGTGCAAGAATAATTCGTTGTGCGAAATGTAAAATATATATGCGTGGGAAAATACTTATGTGGAAAATAAAAAATCCAATTACAGTATACGAACATCATCGGAAAAATGCCACTCGCTCACTCGAATGCCGTAATGCACCCCTGCACATAATTATGCTTGGGGACAGTTATATACCTTCCTAGCAGGGGTGGGTCAAATACAATTGTATTTGTATTTGAGTTGTATTTAAATACAATTTCAAAGTATTTGTGTTTGTAACTGTATGTTGACACCCAGAAAAAAAGTATTTGTATTTCTTCATATTGTTTTATGTGTTGTTACAGGCAATTTGTGAAATTTTCCCTGCATTAATGATTATAAAATGTAATTCTGATATGTAGATATTTGTAGGCATATTTGTAATTGAATTTTTGAATCTGGAATAAAAGTAATTGTATTTGTATTTTTGTATCATAACTTCAAATGTATTTGTATTTGTATTTGACCTAAAAAAAAAAAAAAAAGGATTTAATCCAACCCTGCTTCCTAGAGTGTCCCTGGGTCATTTAGGAAACTTACCCACAAAAAAAAAAAGAAAAAAGATCTACCTCAACTCCCTGAATGCTGGCTGCTGCCAATGAAGTCTACGGGCATTGCTCCGAACATTCAGCTACCTGCCGAGAGAGAAACACCTCAAAATCGACCTTTTAGGCTTCTGTGAGCACTTTTATGGTTGTTCTCCATGTTTTCTCATCATTCCTAACCTATCTAACAAAAAAAAAAAAGGGCAAAAATTGGCCGGCACTGGGGTGCAATGAAGGTCCCAAGTTGGCGGCATTAGGTGGGTTAATTGAATACATCATCGAAAGTCAGTGAGATCAAACAAAAGTTCTTAAGTTCTTATAACACGAACTAAAAGAGGTGCTGGAAGCTTAACAGACCATAACCTTATACTGAGAAAACTGCAACTTGTCATACGCCCACAGATGCACCAAAGCCCATCCATCAAGAAACTAAATTGTTGTACTTTAAATGATGCATCAATTTGTGACACCTTTAGTAGCATTATTACAGACAAGCTCTCTCAATGCCGACCACTTGTCTGAAAAAGCAGTGCAACAAACTTAGACGCACAGTGCCTGAACATTATGACACTGCTTCAAAACACTGCAGAAGAAATCCTAGGCTTCTCCACTTGCTGCCATAAAGCCTGGTTTGACGAAAATGCTGATGACATACATTACCTCCTTGCAATGAAGAATAGAGGACTTAACAAATGGTTGGTTTATCCGAGCTCATTAACTCTAGAAACTGAATTCCAGAGCCTCAGATGTGAAATTCAGAGGAAGTTGCTTGACATGGAGGACAAACAGTGGACTGAGCAAACAAAAGAATTGCAAGGATTGGCTGATATTAATGACCAATGTGGGTTCTATAAGTCCATAAAAACCATCTATGCCCCAGCCAAACACGGCATAGTCCCTATTTGATTAGCCGAAGGAAAGCTTTTGAAAGACAAGCAAGCAGTCCTAGAAAGATGGGCAGAACACTTCAGTACCTGACTGAACCGAAGAAACTCGATCAAGCACTACATTATTGATAACATCCAAATGCTCCTCAAGCGGCAGATTCTCGATGTCCCACCTACACTTGCAAAAATTATTCAGGCCATCTGATCTCTCAAGTATAACAAAAGCACTGGCTCTGATAGCATACCTTCCAAACTAATCAAAGGGGGTGATCAGTTTCTCCACCAGTGCCTCCATGATCTCATACTGACTTCTGATATAGTAACTTCTGATACAGTAACCATACAGAAGACGAAAAGGGACCTGTAAAACTATGGGAACAATAGAGACATATCTCTCCTTGTGAATGCTAGCAAAACAGCAGCCAAAGTAATGTTATGCAGACTGACAAAACCCTTGACTTAGTCAACTCTTCCTGAAAAACAATGTGGATTTCGGTAGGAACAAAGTACCTGTAATATGACTTTTGTTTCCTGGCATGTACGAGAAACAGCAAGAGTAGAACCGTGACTTAGAAACCTCATTCATCGATATTGTTAAAGTATTTGACACTGTCAACAGGGAACTTTTATTGAATGTTCCTTGAAAAACAGGATTTCCAAGCAAATTTTGTACCATTCTGAGGAGTCTGCATGACAACATGATTGCTCTTGTGTCAATAGGTGGAAGCAAATTAGAACCCTTCAACGTGGATGTGGGCTTAAAACAAGGATCTTTTTTTTTTTTTTACGTGCCCGACTCTGGGCAAAGGCTTCAGTGCCTATATCTCGGGGGCAGTGACCTATCCCAAGACCTAGTAGTCCTCTTACACCTCCACATGTCACCACTTCGGCGCTAACACCCGCCATCCATATTGAATACATGCTAGGGCTGTCTCATGCAGGACTGGCGTACTGGTACTTGCAGGGGTACTTTTACGACATGTCGGTGGGTCATCTGGTAGATTAGGAAAGTCTGATTTTTAGAAAATTAAAATCTTTAAACTGTTCCCTGCCCCAGCCGGGATTCGATCCCGGATCCGATTCAGCCACCGCCTCCTGTTATTTTCAGCATCAGTCTCACAGCGGTCACCCTTTTAAGTCAGCAACAAATGAACCTGGATGATGGAATAAAAATTGAGTTCCTTCTAGACGTTAACTTATTTAATCTCAGGCACAATCAAAGACTGAAATAGTTCATTTTCTAGAACTACAATACGCTAATGACCGTACTATAATTAGCACATACCCCAGAGTCCCCACAACAGAGTCACACGATCGTCTCCAACAGACACTATGTAATGGGGCTCTGAATAAATGTCAACAAAGCAGACATAATACCTCAGTGAAACAGCCCTGCAGACCCTCTTACATTTCAGACAAATGGCGAAAATGTAAAACAGATGGAGAATTATACCAACTTTGGAAGTGTGCTTATTGATAAACATAACAATAATGCAGAAGTCCATGTACAAATCAACCACACCTCAGCCTCTTTTGGAACTCTCAGGCCTAGAGTCTTTGAAAACATCAACTTGAGAATCGAGATGATGGCATAAGTATTTAAGGCTGTATGCCTCAGCACTCTCTTATAATGTACTGAATTCTAGACTGCTTACCGGCGTCACAGCAAACAGTTTTAGTTGTTTCATAGCCAGAACTTACTGTGCATCCTAGCACCCACAGGGGAGAATACAGTCCCTCACTCACAAATTCTCCACCGGGCATAGTCAACCATCAGACAAATCATGCTGTTTAAAAAAACAGCTGAGATGGGTCGGACACGTGTTCCACGTGCCTGAGCACCACCTACCCTGCCATGTTCTGTATGTCCAACTCCTTGTAGCATGTCGGAACCAAGGGGGACAAAAGAAGAAATATAAAGAACATACAAGAACAACTAAAATATCCTGAAGCAATGCCTTGGACAGAAAACTATGACCCTCTGCATTGAAGAACCATTCATCTTGAAGTGGCTTGGCACCTGGTGCAAGAAGAACACAAAGGAGGCACAAGCAAAACAGAGTTCTCCCAGCAAACCTTGATTTGACATGCCAGCTGTGTGACAGAGTTTGCGGATCCAGGATTGCCCTGCACAGTCACACACATTGCTCCTAAAGACAGTGAGAAACACACCAACCTTGTGGATGTAGCAGGCATCATCTTCTGTAATAGAAATATAGCTTAAGTGTACGTGTGTGTGTGTGTGTGTGTGTGTGTGTGTGTGTGTGTGTGTGTGTGTGTGTGTGTGTGTGTGTGTGTGTGTGTGTGTGTGTGTGTGTGTGTGTGTGCGTGTAAGAATTTGAACACGTGATGCCAGGCACATAAGCCTCGTCCGACAGCAGTTACGTCATTGTTGTTAAATACTGAATCAGTACTGCTGTTTTATGGCAGTAAATAACGGAAGTCTAAGGTAATGGTGAAAAATGAAAAGAAAGGCCATGTTGGATTTCCTTTATGTTGATGATAGTAAATATTCCTTTGCTTGTAATTGTTTTTAAGTTATAGCCCTCTGAAAATCAGTGATCTTGCGTTTGACCTTTCAAGGTCACTGAAGGTCAAATGTCGTTTTGCCAAATGAAAGCCAATATGAGCCTTTTAAGATGTTGATGATAGTAAATATCTATCTTCAACCAATTTCGAGTTATAGCCCCCTGAATATCAGCGACCTTGAGTCTGACCTTTCAAGGTCGCTTAAGGTCAAAGGTCATGGTACCAATTAAAAGCCCATACAGGACTTACCATATTATGATAATAGTAAATATCTATCTGCAACCAGTTTCGTGTTAAAGCCTCCTGAATATCCGTGACCTTGAGTTTGACCTTTCAAGGTCACTCAACATCAAAGGTCTTTGTGCCAGACGAAAGCCCATATAGAGTTCCTGTACGCTGATAATAATATCTCTATCTTCAACCGGTTTCAAGTTATAGCCCCTCTGAAAATCCGTGACTTTGATTTTGACCTTTCAGGGTTACTTGATTGCCTCAAAAATTTAATTGCTTCCTTTTGGGACCAGCACCCACATATCCTGAAAGTTTCATGTAACTTCATTCAGCTGTTTTTTTTCCGTAATGTTGATAACAAAGAAACAAACTCGACCAAAAACAATACCTCGCCGGACTCCGTTTCGGGCGAGGTAATAAATACAGCAACTTAATAACTATGTTGCTTCGTAAAAAATTCGTTTCCTAGCTCCCAAGCTAGTATCCCTATGTGGCCTATGAAACTGAAAGACGGTGCATCCCTGGCTTAGAGTATGGCCTATCGACTGACGAAGGTTGCTAAGACAGACATTCAGTTTTTCCTAAGTCCAAATTTTCCTGCAGAGTGCGACACTCAATAAGCAGATTTAAATTCCAGGTCCCCACTTCACTTCTGGGTACGACATGAAATTGCGGGACTGGGTAGGATACTGACTGATTCAGGGGCGGGGGGAGAGGAAACAAAGCGGGAGGAAATCGGAGAGGTGGAAGGGGAGGTAAAACAGAGTGGGTGAAAAAAAGAGAATGCAAGGAATTGAAAGGAGAGAAAAAGGGAGAGGAGAAAAGCGAGGGAAAGAGAACAGAAGGGATGGAAATGAGAGGAGACAGGGAGGAGGGGGGAGAAGAACGGAGAAAAAGAGGAGAGAAAGAGGAAATAAGAAAGGAGAGGGTGCGGGAGAAGAGAGAAGAGAAAAGGGAGGAACGATGAAAAAAACAACAAGGGGAAGGATGAAAAGGAAAGGAGGAAGGCGAGATGGAGAGAAAAGGAAAGAGTGAAAGAAAGGAGTGAAAGAAGAGAAGAACGGGAGGGAAAGGAAGAAAGAGAGGGAGATGAGAGGAGAAGGGAGGGGACGAGAGGAGAGAGGGGGAGAAGAGAGGAAAGGAAAGGAGGAGAAAGGAGAGAGAGGGAGAGGAATAGAGGAGAGATAAAAAATGGGAACTAGAGAAACGATAAGAAGGGGTGGAATACAAGGAAAAGGAGGAAGAAGAAAAGAGAACGTGGGAGAAGGGAGAAGAGGGGGAAGGGGGAAGAAAGGAAAGAGAGGGAGAAGAGATAAGGGATGAAGGGAGAGGAAAGGAGAGAGAAAAAAAAAGAGAGGAGAGAGAGTAAAGAGAGGAGAGATAGTATGAGAGGAGAGGAGGAGGAGGAAGGGAGAAGAAATTCGAGATGGAAGGAGGGGAGAAAAGTGGGATAGGATATAAAACAGCGAGAAACGGGAAATGGAAAAGAGAGTGAGGAAGGTGGTGAGGAAAGGGTGACGGGGAAAGAGAATTATGGGGGAAGAAAAGACAGAAGAACTGTGACCTTAAATTGCCATCTCTGAATGTTCAGCGACAAGCAGTAACAACAGATTAACACTAGCATATGATGCTAGTCAAAAATGAATGCCGGGAAAAAAAAAAGGTGTAGTAACGGCTTTCTGCCACTGAGCTAAGTGCATTATATGCCAAGAGGATGAAAATCTGGGCCAAACGAGGGAAACAGTAAGCACTCCAAAGACTGCACGAGAAACAGGGATGATATACTGTATATATATTGTGATGATCCGATTTCTTTACGTTTCTTTGTTACCATAACACAGCAAAAACGGTTCAATGCAGCGCAGTTTTTGTTAGAGCAAGGTACTGTGAAATTGTTCTAACTTGAAGAATAAAATTTCCAGTTCAGTTGAGCCACCGATTTCCGATTCTTGACTCATTTTTGGCCTTATGCTTAAAATTTAGTATTTGCTTTTAGTGGAGGGAATGGAGTCGTTCTTAGTCCGGTAATGAAATTAACAGCATGGCGGAAGAGAGAAGAGTGACATGTTTGTTGTATTATCACGCTCTCGCCTCTCCTTCCTCCCTCCTTATACTCCTAAAATTGTATAGTATAATGCTATAGTATAATTTAGTATAAGAGCAAACAGCACTATCCCCCTCCCTCTCTCTTTCTCTCTTTCTCTTCCAATGGGTGTTCCAGCTAGATAAAAGTAAAGAAAAATTTCTCGCTCCGTCTCACTCACGGTCTGAGTAATTCAAATTACTGTTACCTTTCGACTGACAAAAGGAACTGACTTGATATCGAGAGGAAGCCGCCGAAGGCGGCCTTTAAGCGAGTGCACAGTAATGGAAAATTGCAAAATAAACATAACGAGTGAATCATACACCACACACACAAACACAAGCAGCTCTTATACAGAGTCAGTGGGCACATGCAGTACGAGAATGCGTGGAAAATACTCATTCAGAGTCATCACACGTGGTGAATTGAACCACCAAGTGATGCACCAACCCAGCTGCTAAATTATACATTACTGTGCTTCGTCACCGAGCTTCGAAACAAGTGCCCACCGATTGTGACTGGGTCCAAGTTTGGCAAACGCTTGTTTACGGTGAGTTATCAGTGCCCTACCTTCTTCACTGTAACCCCAGTCTTTCAGGAGTCCTCAGCCTCTTCCTTTAAGACATACAGAAAGTGTCCTTAATTCACCGTCACGATATAACACACTAGTGTCACGCAAACGAACGCAATGAAACGAAATTATCGGAACTAGTCAAAACACGACCGTACACAGTCAAGTCAAAGTCTGGAGTGATCATACGTCAACTTGTACTGTCCCAGGCTCAGAACAAATTTAGATTTTTCTAGCTATACGTATTTCTAGGATTTAGGGCATTTTTATGAGGAGTCTTATGCCTACTAGTAGCAAGAATGAAACAGCCTAAATGATTATGTCTGTCAGATAGTTGCTTAAGATTTTTTTAAGCCCATAGACAAAAACTCAGACACGCACACTCACACGTGCGGACTCAGCAGTGATGTAACTACATAGCATCACACCCTCCGACTTCACCCATGAGGGTAGTGAAGTGGTGGTGGTGGTGGTTTGATTGTGGTGGTGCTGGAATGATGATGATGGTGGTGGTGGTGTTGAAATGATGTAGGTGGTGGTGGGTTGATGGTGGTGGTGATGGAATGATCGTGGTGGTGGTGTTGAAATGATGTAGGTGGTGGTGGTGGGTTGATGGTGGTGGTGCTGGAATGTTGATGATAGTAGTGGTGGTGGCTGTGGTATGATGATGATGACGAAGTTTAGTGATGGTGGTGGTAGCGGTGGAACAATGGTGATGGTGGTGGTGGTGCTGGAATGATGTGATGGTGGTGATATGATGTTGGTGGCGGTGTTGGGATGATGATGGTGGTAGCGGCGTTGAAATGATGGCATTGATTGTGGTCGTGATACACACTCCACCGCGCCGCGAGAATAATGCAAGAAAGGTACAGCAAAACACGAGTGACTCCCCACAACGATGATGCAGCGGAAGAGAATGGATGACAAAAAACTAAAACCCAACAGAATCAAAGCCAAAAAATCAGAAAGAAGTACATGATTCAGGCAACGCTAAGAGGCATCCCCCTAAACGCAGTGAATACGTTGTGCTGGATCAGAGAAGACGTTAGCGGTGTTGCTATTGGCAACATTCCTGCAAGGTCTCTCTCTCTCTCTCTCTCTCTCTAATTAGATCACCGAAGCGGCCGTATTATTGTTGACTCAGCTTAATTAGACTTTGGCCTCCTTGATTAAGCCTAATTTGAAATTCACACTATTTCATCGTAAGTGTTTACGGCGTTTGCTTTTGCTTGTAAATAAGGGTCATTTTCAAGGTGCTTTAGGAGATTTCGTAACACTATTTCCTTACCGATTTATTATGGACAGTGGAACTCAGTATCATATTGTGTATTACATAAAATTACACTCTTATAAAACAATACCCTCAAGAGAATGTTCAAAGGATTATATTCTAAGTAGCTCTGGTGATTTCATAATACCTTTTCCTTAGCGATTAATTCTTTACATTACACCCCAGTATCCTTTTCTATATTATTGGTACAAAATAAGTCGATAATAAAAAGATATAAATAATAAGCAAGAGATCTTTATGGTTCAGCTTAACATGCAAAATCTATCCATTGCCAGACGCAAGGGAAAAATTGTTTCGAAGCCTGTTATTTTGCCTACGAAAAGGAGTGCATAGTTTTTGTGTTTTCATTTTATTTATTTATTTTTTTTTGGGGGGAAGGGGGATTAACAGGCTCATAAGGTTCTTTTATGCATCTGGTTCATTTGAGTACAACACGACAGGCCACAGACACAGACGAAACCAAGAAAAATTATGTCTCAGCAACAGCTACACAGTGCGCCAAGAAGCACCATCTGTCTCTCTGTCTATTAATCTATCGATCTATCCCTGTATATCTATATTTTCCTATGTATCTGACCGTCTGTTGGTCTATTTCTAGGTACCTAGTATATTTATTTATTTATTTTCTACCATTCTCTGTTGATTTGTCTGCATCTACATCTATCTCTTGCTCTATGAACATCTGTGTATCTGCCTGTCTGTATGCATATATGTAGCAGCTGCTGGCAAAAGTCTGTAACCTTAGAGCATGGCGCAGCAGTGCCCAACAAGCCTAGCAGATGGCGCTACAATGTGTAAACCTCCCCCTCCCTCACATACCTTTTCTCTACCACACATTCCTTTCAGTCTTCAACTTCTCTCTTCGTCAAGTTTTCTCTTTATTTGTTTCTTTCTTTCATTCTGTCTACTGTTTTTTCAATCTCTCTTACTCCCTTTCCCACAGCTGATTGGAATCCATTGCTTTAATGTGGAATGTTTCGAGTACATCATTCTGAGCAACACGATTTGAAACTTGAATCAAAGGAGCAAGATTATTAAAATCGCGTCTAACGTATATCGCAAGAACTTTTGTCAGGCTAGTAGAAAAGAAGCCAATATTTCTATTGGCCCAAGCATCTCGAAAAACAGTCGGAGATTTGGCCTACAAGTAAAATAAAAATAAAGAAAACAAAGGTACTTGATGCTTGTCACTAGGCCTTTTAATTTAAAAACTCAAAACTGACACACCTTGAAGAGGACATGTTGATATTATATGCATACTGAAAAATAGTATGAACTGGCACAGCGATGACATAATTCGTGACTTGAATAATATTGTATACTGTATGATATAGGTATTGTAATACAAACACGCCCAGGACGTCAATGCCTATAGAGGTAATGTACAGTAAGCCACAATAATCGTGTCGTGAAATTTGGTGAAAACATAAGCTAACGGGCTAAGCGTCTGTTACATTCCGCCGTCTGTCATACGGACGGTTCATAATGTTTCACGAGTTACATTTAATCTTCGGACAAAACCGCAACACGACTACTGTTGCTCACTGTACACTCGTGATCACTAATCTCTGACCAGAGAGTTAGCTAAAGTCGTGGGCAGGCGTAGGCTACACAGTCCGACACACTCCACCGTCGTTTCAGAAAGGTTTAGTGCTTCAACGAACAATTTTCTAAGCATCACTGAAGCACTTTTTTTTTTTTCACATATATTACATTCTCAGGTAATATATGCATGGTAAGAAATAGACAAATCTGGTCATAGCTGTTATTTTCAGTCTATAATGATGTGTGATATTTGAATTTCATACTGTTTTATTAATCTGTTTATTATTTCACTGACCTATTTCTTGAGGCGAGCCTTTAACCTAGCTGTTGGTAGGTGATAGCAGAGAAATATCCACGACTGGCACAGCAGCCGGCATTCACGCGACATATTCTAAGTAGGAATGCTTTATAATACTTATACCATTGACAGAAATATATTGTTACTACTACTTTGAACTGGATGATTTTTTCTAGTGAAAACAGGCCCCGTTGCCCATAGATATAGATATAAATAAGCCTAGATGCCACATGACACTAGATGCGTCTGCGCGGCCACCATCTTGGAACGGTCGAGGCAGATGATGTGTTCCTGACGATGGTCAAAGCTGATCATAGAAATGCAACAGCACTGTGCTGCTTTTGGGTGTAGAAAGCTTCAGAATATATCTATGGTGACACCGATAGCATGGGCGGCTTAACTGTCTGGTTATGCAAACGTCCCTCACTGCTTCCCTATCCTCCGAAAGGAGGATGGTGGGTTGCAAAAGGGAAATTTAAGTCTTCAGTCCACCGAGTTCACGTTTCAGATGAACCAGGAATCACAACCATTACCACCACAACAGCCACCATCATAACAGCCACCACCACCACCACCACCACCACAACAACAACCACAACAACAACAATAATCACTACCACCACCACCACATCCACCACCACAACCACACCACCACCACAACAGCAACAACATCACATCCACCACCATAACAACAATCACCACCAACAACAATCACCACCACAACAACAACCACCACCATCACAAAAACAACTACCACCATCACAACAACAACCACCACCATCACCACAATCACCAACACATCAACCACCACCATCACAATAATAACCACCACCACAACAACAACCACAAAAACAACCACCACCATCACAACAACCACAATCACTACAACACCCACCACCACAACAATCACCATCACAACAAAAACCACAACAATAACCACCACAGCAACAACCACAACAACAATCACCACAACACTAACCACCACCACAACATCCAACATCACAACAACAACCGTCACAACAACAACACCCACAATAACAACCACAACAACAATCGTCACAACAATCGCCACAACAATAACCACCACCATAACAACAAAAACAACAACCAACACAACCACAGCCATCACCACCACAAGAACAACCACCACCATCACAACAACAACAGCAACAACGACAACCACCACCACCACCAATGCAACAACCACCAACACAACCACCACCACCACCACCACCATAACAACAACAACCAACACAACCACCACCACCACAAGAACAACAACCGCCACCACCACCACAACAACAACAACCACCACCACCACCACAACAACAACAACAACAACAACCACCACCACAAGAACAACCACCACCACCACCACCACCACAACAACAACAACAACAACAACCACAACAACAACAGCGACAACGACAACAACCATAAAAAACATCACCACAACAACCGCCACCACCACTACAACCATCACCACAACCACCACCACCACTACAACCATCACCACAACTACCACCTCAACAACACCAGCAGTAGCAACTATAACCACCATCACAACAATGACCACCACAACAACCACCACCACAACAACTACAACATCCACCGCCACCACCACCACAACCACCACAACAGCAACAACAACCACAATCACCTTACAAGAGCCACCCTTATAACCACCAGCACAACCACCACCATCACAACAACAATCACCACTAACACAACAACAACCACAATTAACACAACAGCCACCATCACCACCAACACAATAATCACCACCACCACCACAACAACAAAAACCACTATCACCACCAACACAACAACAACAACAAAAACCACCATCACCACCACCACCACCACCACCACCACAGCAACAACCACCACTACCACTACAATAACCACCATCACCACCACAACAACAATAACCACCATCACCACCTCCACCACAACAACATTCATTTTCATAGTCTGAATTCACTCTAAAACAAGCCCCACTATTACATGCTTGACCGCTCCAACATGGCTGCCGCAAAGACGCACTGCCGCTCTACTGAAGAATGGGCGATGCGGCATCTAGTCTTATTTATATCTATGCCGTTGCCATCCAGTGGGAATGGTTGCCCTATTCCTATGCGACGTCTTAGCTGCATGCCCCCACTGGTCAAAATGTGTGCCAGTTAACGCCTTTAATTCATAAATAATTATTACGGTATATATGATGCCATTACCCACATATAGTGGCACATGTTTTTTTATTTCTTGGAAACCGCTAAATTGCAGACTGATTGAAGAAATATCTGTCCCTGTCAATAAACACAGATTATTTTATTATGAAGGAGGAACCATAAGAATATGGTAATATCAATGATATGAGGCGTAGTATGCTTCAGATCACCTGGTTACAGTTCTTTGCCCTCCCAGTAGTGCGGAGGCTGTGTTCGAATGCGTGGCTCGTGTGTGGTCATAACACTGCCCGCCAAGCGTTCCTGGTCAGAGATTAGTAATCATGAGTGTATGTTAGTAATGGCGAAGATTATGGTGGTTTGGATCGGATGATAAAACTAGTGCATATTTTGCAACAGAAGTAAGAAAAATGTTATGGCCTTGATAATTAGTAGCAGAACAAATGTTTATATGGGTTCCGAGATGCTTCTTCAAATGAAAAATTATTAGAATGGCGGCCTGTGCTTCAAAACATAATACAGACAAAGGGCATAGGATGCATTGATGATGACAATAATTATTAACAGCTATTAGCAATAGTTATGATAGACGGGGGCACCCACCAGTCACCCACTTGATGTTGTGCTATCTTCAGTTGGTTCTGTACTGAGTGACGTGCAAATTTGTTTCCCTTAACATAAGAAACTATATACTACGTTGAATGGTAACCATACAGTGGATGTAGACTGTAGCACCAGTCAAACAGAATACTCTCGAGTTGGATGGAAAGATGGTGATAGGGAGAACTGGAGCTTCTATTTCACCACCCCTCAGGACTAGTTCCTGACCACCCCGTTTTGCTGATCTTTTTCAGGTTTTCAGTAACACTTGGGGTGATTCAGCATGCTCTCTTATACATCGTCCTTTAACTGTCCATACCAAAGTGTAAGCACCTTTCACACCAGAAATCCTCTTTATAAATTACGACCAAACAACCTGCCTCAGAGTTCAGAGCGGAGGGGACCATAAATACCCACCATCTGACCCCGTCCCCATGACGATCAAGCTTAAACATATCAGAAAAGGTGAAGGACTTAGGAGTGATTATAGCTTGTTGATATGAGAGTAGCTTTCACATATATAAATGAAGACATGCTGAGAAAGATAATCACATCATTCATTAGACAGACTCTGAAGTCTGAATCTGTTGTCTGGAATCAACATGAAAAAAAAAGAAAAAAAAAAAGGTAAGATTGAAAAGGTACAAAGGGCAGCTACAAGATGAGCACCAAACTTAAGGGACCTAAGCTATAAAGAAAGGTTAGAAAAATTAAACCTACCAACATTACAGGAAAGTCGGAAAAGAGGAAGCATTGTTATGCTATATTAACGCACCAAGGAAAAGAGAAAATAGACATAAAAAAGTATATAAGCAATGGGGAAGCAATATAAAGAGACACTGCAAAAAAACTGTACAAAAAGAGATGTGTTAAAGACGTAAGGATATTCATTTTCCCCAAAAGAGCGATTAATTAATGGAGTGCACTACCGAATGAAATAGTGTTTGCGAAAACTATTCACAAATTTAAAGATATGTATGATAACTGGTTCAAAACATGGGACAGTACGAGCCCGACTCTTTCCTGTAGAGATACAGATAGGTAAGAACAATATAATATACCGGTATATATATATATATATATATATATATATATATAAAGAGAGAGAGAGAGAGAGAGAGAGAGAGAGTAGGAGCAGACTGTAGCACCAGTCGAGCAGGGCAGTACTCCCAAGGTAGGTGGAAACTGATGACAGGGAGAGCTGGAGCTCCAGTTTCATCAGCCCTTGGGACTAGTTTCTAACCATTCCCCTTTGCTGACCTTTTTGAGTGTTTCAGTAACACAGAGAGTAGGCCAGCATGCTCTGTAATACATGTTTCTCTGTCAACACCAAACTACATGCACAGTACACACTACACTTCCTTTTCAAAATTGCAAAATTAAAATGACACATGTAAATGATGCCTCGGAGTCCCCGGGGGGTGACGACTCTAGGAGCTGCCTGGAACCACTGTCTGACCCACTTCTTCATTTCAGCAACATTCGCAGCCTTTCCTCTAACTCTCTCTCTGTTGAACATCATCTCTCCACCTCTAAACCTCACCTTCTCTTCCTTGCTGAGACTCAGCTGTCTCAGGCAACTGACAGCAAACCCTTTTCTGTATCCTCCTACTTTCTCTATACTCATTTCGAAGCCAAAGATGGCTGTAGTGTATATGTACGCAACGACTTAACTTGCTTTCGTGTTCTTGAACTTGATTCTTCTGAATTCTCAACTCTCAGGCTTCGGCTCTCTTGTCATTTTTCTGACTAAATATATCTGTGCTGTTTACTTATCCCCTAATTCTACTGACTATCAAAAATTCTTTCACTATCTTACTTCTATGATGGAACACATTCTATCCATATCTTCTTTCTCTGAAATCTCCATTCTAGATTTCAATGTTCACCACCACTTTTGGCTCTCCTCTCCTTTCACTGATCCACCTGGTGAACAAGCCTATATCTTTTCTATCCTTAATGACCTAGAGCAGCTCGTACAGCACCCTACCCGTATCCCTGACCACCTTGGAGAGAGCTCCAACATACTTGACCTCTTCCTTACAACTAATCCTTCTGCTTACACTGTTAATCTTTTCCTCTCCGTTGGGCTCCTCTGATCACAACCTTATTACCTTAACCTGTTCTATCACTCCAGTATGGCCTGTGGACCCTCCAAAGAAACATCGACTGTGGCACTTTGGAGCTGCTGATTGGAAGGTCCTCATGCAATACTTCTTTGATTTTTCCTGGAATGATTATTGCTTCCGTGGCCGAGAGCCATCTGAGTGTTCCCTGCGCATTACGGAGGTTATTCTCTAGGGCATGGAAGCATACATTCCCTTCTCATTTCTTTTGACTAATGCAAGAAAGCCTTGGTTTAATCACGTTTGTTCTAATGTTGTCCGCAACAAGGAGAGGGTCTATAAAAGGGACCGGAGCCAACCCACCCCCGTATCATATCTTTTTTTATGTTTCTGGCAGGAATCGTGCTAAGTCTGTTCTTTGCTCTGCTAAAAATAATTTCATCCGTACTGAATGCTCTCAACTCAACTCGAATTCTTCCCGCTCCTTCTGGCACCTTCCCAAAAAAACTTTCAAGTAACTTTACCTCATCATTCTCCCCTCCTCTTCTCTACTTTGATCGCTCTGTAGCTATTTCTCCTATTGATAAAGCAGATCTCTTCACTCAGAATTTCTCCTCCAATTCCACCTTAAATGATTCTGGTGCTGTTCCTCTATCACTTCCCCCCTCTGACTTCCTCATGGCTAACACTGAAATCTCTCCAGTTGATGTATTTTCTGCCATCACTGGCCTCAATACTAACAAGGCATATGGGCCTGATGGAGTCCCTCCTGTTGTTCTCAAGAACTGTGCTTCTGTGCTTACATTCTGCTTAAGTAAACTCTTTTGCCTTTGTCTGTCAACTTGTACCTTTCCTTCTTGCTGGAAGTTTACCCTTATTCAGCCAGTCCCTAAGAAGGGTGACCGTTCCCAACCCTCTAACTATCGTCCAATTGCTTTAACATCCTGTGTCTCGAAAGTTATCGAGTCAGTTCTTATCAGGAAAATTTTAAAGCATCTTTCCTATCACAACCTTCTTTCTGATCGTTAGTATGGGCTCCGTCAGGAACGCTCCATTGGCGATCTTCTTTCCTACCTTTCAGACTCCTGGTCATCCTCCTTTCGGGACTTTGGCGAAAGCTTTGCCATTGCACTTGATATCTTACAGGCATTCGGGAGTCTGGCATAAATCTTTAATTTCGCCCTCTTATGGTTTCTATCCTTCTATTTGTGCCTTCAACTACAGCTTCCTTTCTGGTCATTCTATAGCCGTTGTTGTAGACGGCCATCGTTCTTCTCCTAGATCTATCAACAGTGGTGTTCCTCAGGGCTCTGTCCTATCACCAACTCTCTTCCTTTTATTCATCAATGATCTTCTAAGCTGTACATCTAACCCTATCTACGAGTACTCGTACGCTGATGATTCCACCCTTCACCTTTCCATTCGGTTCCCACAACATCCATCCCAGCAGTTACTTCAACAAACAAGGGATGAGGCTATTGGCACGCCTAATGTCTGACTTGGTTCGTATCTCTGACTGGGGTAAAAATAATCTTGTTGTTTTTAATGTATCAAAGACTCAGTTTTTACACCTGTCAACCTGAGAGAATCTTCCATAGGAGTACCCACTAATGTTTAATAATATCCAGCTCAAGCCTGCATCATCCTTGAACATGCTTGGGATTTCATTCACTAGTGATTTATCTTGGAAATATCATAGTACATCTCTTGTAAAATCAGCTTCCAAGAGACTAGGTGTGCTAAGCCGACTCCGTACCTTCTTTACCTCTGCACAGTTGTTGACTTTATATGGGGGATTTATTTGCCCCTGTGTAGAGTACAACTCTCATGTGTGGGGAGGCTCCCCACATATTGCTCTTCTCAGTAGGGTGAAGGCAAAGGCTTGTCATCTCATTAACTCTCCTTTTCTTACTGGCTCCCTTCAACCTCTGTCTTTTCGCCGCATTATTGTCTCTTTATCTCTTTTCTATCGCTACTTCCATGGTCACTGTTCCTCTGAAATCTCTGTTTGCATTCCTACACTTCTACGACGGGCGCGTAGCACCCGTCTAGCAACAAACTCTCATCCCATTTCTTTCCAGCTCTCTAATGCAAAAGATAACCATTACTCCCAGTCCTTCATTTATGCAACAGGTTAAATCTGGAACTCTCTCCGTCTGCCGGTATTTCTTACTTCCTATGATCTCCAGTCTTTCAAACGCAGTGTGTCCAGGCATCTCGAAATGAACAGATCTTGAATTCGGCTCACTCTTGTATTGTTCTTGTTTGTTTTTCTTGGAAGGAAGTGTTTGCCGTCTCCTACCCTTTGCTTCCTTCTTACTCGCATAATATATATATATATATATATATATATATATATATACCCTTTGCTTCCTTCTTACTCGCATAATGTATATATATATATATATATATCTATCTATATATATATATATATATATATATATATATATATATATATATATATATATATATATATATATATATATATATATATATGTGAAAGGGCAAAAGAAGGAGTGTGTATTGTTGTGAGTAAAAGCTGGAAGAACATAAGATAGTATGGATCAGTTGGCTCAAGGATTGTGTGGATAAGATTGAAAGTTGAAATACAAATGTGGGAGATTTTGTGCGTGTATGCGCCAACGCAAGATCGTGCAAGCAGAGTGAGAGAAGAGTTTTGGACAAATGTAGAAGCGTGCATGGAAAAGTTTGGAAGGAATGAGAGAGTGTTTTTGATTGCTGATAGGAATGCTAAAGTGGGGAATGTGATGGTGGATGGAATAGTTGGTGAGTGGGGTGTGCCTGCTAAGATAGATGAAAATGGCAGTGCATTAGTGGACATTTGTGCCGGGAGGGGGTTAGTGATAGCCAATACCCTCTTCAGGCACAAAATGATCCACAGGTATACATGGCGAGTGATGAGAAGGGTGGGTAGTGATCTGAATGAAAGGAAGGCAATGATTGATTATGTGTGTGTGGATGAAAGGATGCGAAGATGTGTAATGGATGCAAGAGCATATAGAGGTTGGGGGAGTGGACTTTCTGATCACCACTTGGTGGTGGCCAGAATCAAGATCCAAGTAAGATGGAAAAATAGAAGAAGGGAAGAACGGGAGGAAGGAGTAGTTGCAAGGTGAGTGGAAAGGTTACAAGAGGATGAGAAAATGGCAGAATATAAGAGAGAAGTGGAGAGACGATTGGGTAAATATGAATTGGAACAGATGGGGGACGTAGAAGGTGTTGCAAGATATTCACAGAAGAAATATGTGCAGCATGTGGTGTGGTATGTGGGGTGAAGAGAAGACGGAAGGGGGTGCAAGGAACAGCATAATGAAATGAAGAGGTGAGACAGGCTGTGGCACAAAAGAAGAAACCATACAATGAATGGATGAGAAATAGGGGCGTGGAAGACGTCGAGAGGAGGAAGAGAGAGGTATATGTAGAAAGGGAGAGGTGAAAAGATTAGTAAGAGAGAGTAAGAAGAGAGTGGATGAGGAATTTGGAAGGAATTTGAGAGTAAAGTGGAGGGACTGTAAGAAAATGTTCTGGAAGGAGGTGAAGAGAGTAAGACAGGGTGGAAGTGAAGTTAGTAGGGGAGTGAAGGATAATAATGGTAGATTACTAGTGGAGAAGGGAGAAAAAGTGAACAGATGGAGAGAACACTTTAAGGAATTGTTGAACATAGAGAATGGAAGCAATAAGAGTATAAGTGGCTGGGGAACGGCTGGGAGAAGGAGGGAGGTGAGAAGACAGGAAGAAATCAGTAGGATAGAAGTTGTGGTAGCAATGAAGAAAGTCAAATTAGGAAAAGCCCCAGGAATTGATGGAGTGTGTGCTGAAATGCTGAAGTATGGGGGAGAGATAGTAGTAGAATGGATGTGGAAGATGTGCAGATTGGCATGGGAGGAAGGTAGAGTCCCGGATAATTGGAAGTCAGGTATAATTATTCCCTTGTACAAAGGAAAAGGGGAAAAAGAAGTGTGTGGCAATCATAGGGGCATTTGTCTTCCCAGTGCAATAGGAAAAGTGTTTGGTAGGATACTTACTGACAGAGTTAGGGAAATAACAGAGGAATTAGTTGGAGAAAAACAGGGAGGCTTTAGGAAGGGAAGAGGTTGTGTAGATCACATATTCATTCTTAGATCTTTTGCGGAAAAGTTTGTAGAGAAGGGAAAGAAGGTGTATGTGGCCTTCATGGACTTGGAGAAAGCATATGACAGGGTGGATAGACAAGGATTGTGGAAAGTATTAAGAATATATGGAGCAGATAGGAAGTTGTTGAATGCTGTGAAGAGTATGTATGATGGTGCTAAGGCTGCAGTGCTTGTGGATGGTGAACTGAGCGAATTTTTCTCTTTGAAGGTTGGGTTGCAACAGGGATGTGTCATGTCTCCATGGCTGTTCAATCTGTACATGGATGGGGTAATAAAAGAGAAACAAGGTAGGGTAGTGGATGCTGGAGTGGCCCTAGTGAGAAATGGTAGTGTTTGGAAACTCCCTGTACTGTTGTTTGCAGATGATACTGTGTTGCTAAGTGAAGACGAAGGGGAGCTGCAAGGCTTGGTGGATTAGTTTGGGAGAATGTGTAAGAAATGGAATCTAAAGGTGAATGTAGGAAAGAGTAAAGTGATGGTCTTTGAGAGAGGTGAAGTCAGCGAATGTACAGTGAGGTTGGATTGTGAGGAAATGGAAAATGTGAGTACGTTTAAGTACTTGGATAGTGTGATCAGTAAGGATGGATGTTTGGAGGGTGAAGTGCTTGAAAGAGTACAACAAGGAAGAAAGGTTGCTGGTTCCTTGAAAGCAGTGATAGGGAAGTGAGCATGGAAGTGAAAAAGTTACTACATGACAGTTTTGTGATACCAACTCTAACGTATGGAAGTGAAGCTTGGGCGCTGCTGGAAGGACACAAGTCAAGAGTGAGAGCATTGCAAATTTGTTAATTAAGAGGAGCCTGTGGAGTCACATGGAGCGACAGACTGACAAATGAGGATATAAAGGAGCGTTGTGGTGTGGATGTGGATGTAATAGGAAGCGTTCAGAGGAACATACTGAGGTGGTTTGGCCATGTGGAAGGGGTGAAAGGCGAGAGACTGATGAGGAGAGTGTATGTGAGTGAGGGAGAGGGAGGGGGAGGCCGAGGATGAGATGGAGGGATGGGGTGGAGAGGTATATGAGAGAGGGGTGTTTGAGTTGGGAGCAGGGCAGTGAAATGGCGGGGGATAGAGCTACGTGGAGGCGATTTGTTTGTGGCCACCCCGTACGGGATTAAGGCGTCTGGATATATATATATATATATATATATATATATATATATATATATATATATATATATATCTGTATATCTGTCTATCTATATCTATCTATCTATATATCTGTCTATCTATATCTATCTATCTATCTATCTATCTATCTATATATATATATATATATATATATATATATATATATATATATATACTATTTACGTTACCTCTAATTCTAAGAAATCTTTACTGTTTTCTATAATGGAAAACATTTTTAAGAACTTCTCCTTTCTCTGAAATATCTATGTTTATATTAATTTTCACCATCACCACTGGCTCTTTCGTCAGTTCACTGATCTACCTGGTGAACAAGCCTATGTCTTGACTATCTCTAATGACCTAGAGCAGCTTATAAAGCACCTTATCAATATACCTGACAGTCTTGTAGAGAACTCCAGTATATCTTGATCTTTTCTTTACAACCTCCTTGCTGTGGACAGCTTTTGACGAAATGTGATTAAAGTAATAATATTTTGCACTAGCCACAGGGGCAGAGAAGAGGAAGAAAGCTTTTATGCTTGAGGGAATAACTTCTATTATACGCAAAGCACACCCAGATGGCTTTCGGCTACAGACGGAGTGATCACTCTAGCAAAAATGTGTACTGCCTGAGGGCCTCCCATTCTGCAGCTCCAACGACCAACGTGCCACAGACACCGCTTCTAAAGATGGTCCAGAGGCCTTACTGGATTAGCAGGACAGTTTAAGGTAAAATGATTATGATTGAAACAGCCCAATGGAGAAAAAGAAACTAACATTTTAAACAGAAGGTTTAGTTATAAAGAACATTTCATATATGTTGGAACACTTTCCAAGGCTGTCAGCGATATTGGCAGGGTGCTGAACAAACTGCTTTGTGTCATTAACGATACAAAAACATATGGGTTTCTTCACCAAATGGATCAGTGAATGGAGATGAGAGACAGGGATGGTGATGTTGAACACTGAAATTACCAAGGATGAAGATTTCAGAGAAAGTGGAAATTAAAAGAATGTGTTCAATTATTGAGGTATGACAGTCAAATAATTGTGTATAGCCGGTGAAATGATAGAGAAGTAAAGAGCACAGATATATTTAGTCAATGAATGATAGGATAGTTGAAGCCAGGCTTCAAAGAATTAAAGTCCCAGAATATGGGAGCACGATATGGTGCTGTATACATACACACAACAATCACCTTTGGCACTGAAATGAGTATATAGAAAATAGGAGGTTACACAGAAGAGTTCGTTATCAGTCGCTTAAGATAGCCGAGTCTCGGAGAGGAATAGAAGGTGAGGTTTAGAGGAAGAGAGATGGTGTTCAACGGAAAGGAGGTTAGAGGAATAGCCACGAATGTCAGAAATTAATGGAACGACTGTCTAGACTAAGGTTCGTTTCATCTCACTTGTTTGTCACCAAGAGTGATAAAGATGGTGGGGGCATGTATGTCCCCTACCCACTTCTCCCCCGGAGACATCGTCACGTAGCGCTGTGTGTTTATATCTTTTCGTTAATTTCGCACCATCCTTCCGACAGTCTTGCATGGTGGCTGAGAGGGTGGGATTCAGTGGACAATCTTGCTGGCAAGAAATACAGTAGCAAGAGCTACTATTAATATTACAGGACAGTGTTGCTGTGTAAATTATAGTAGCTAGAGCCGCTATTAATATTTTAACCCTTTGGCCAAGTTAGGCAACTGTGGTCGCTCTACTAATTATTCTTAATGATGCATCAGGAGACTACAGTTCATAGCCGACCTAAAACATTTCTGTCCACATATTTGTTTTATTTGTAAAAATGTGGTAAATTTTGACTTCTATGTCACAAAAACAGTGCAGAGGTTGGCAACCTGCGGCTCAGGAGCCGCATGCGGATCTTTTAGTTTTGCGGCTCCAGGAGCTTCATATATAATCATTTATTCTTTCAGAACGAAGGCATCATATAACACATGCAAGGCAACATTAGATTTTTAATTCAATTTTGAAAAGATCTATACTATTAAGCAGATCGAACAATATCACTCTAATGTTTTGTTTAGATTTAGAAGCACTGTAGATTTAGGTTTATGAAACAATTTTTTGTATTGCGGCTCCAAGAGTACTACATTTTTATGAAACTTTAAAGTAAATGGCTCTTCTAGCTTTAAGGGTTGCTGACCTCTGGTCTAGTGTATATATGCAAGTGAAAAAACTTGCTTCAATTAAATAATCTCATCGTTGCAATATAAGACAATAGCAAAAATTACATATTTTATAATTTTTTTCTCTAAAAAACGACAATTTTCTCGTACAAATACAGTAAGTTTTTATTTCCTTTATGTGACAACAGTGTACATGTGTCTAGTGTATATATACAAGTGAAAAACCCTGCTTGAAGTAAATCTCCCATCATTGCAAAAATAAACAATAACAAAAAATAATTATTCTCGCATTTTTTCTCAGAGAATGGTTCTTGTAGAATGGCACATTCTTTACCATTATCCCAGAAAAAAAAGAAAAAAAAAAAAAAGAAAATGGAAACTTCACGGTCATTTCCTACTAGAAAAGTAGCGACACATTTAAAAGTAACTCTTTCATTTCCTAGGGACTTAGGCAGCGTCCAGGAGAATGACCGAGATATGCTTGGTCGCGTCCAAAAGGTTAAGACAGTACTGCTCAATTCCACGTGCCATTGTCACATATCTCTTATTATTGATAGGTCTACCTGTTGAAAATGGAACAGTCAAGATGCTGCCACTTTTGTGAACATAAGTGATGTTCAGTGTGTATCGTAATAAATCTCATAATAGGACTTCTTGCGCAGTCAGCTGCATTCAGATCATTGTTTACCACTTTTCTCAAAACATGTGTTTAGTAAGTTTATCTGCATATTGTCTAATTTCATGTTGTATCATTCCTCTAAGGCAAAACCTCACCACAGGAAATGACCAAGGACAAACATCGATTGTATAAAGTTGCGGAAAATCCCTAAATTAAAAAAGATCATATTGCATGTGAGAACTTGACTGGATGTCACAGGGGTCTCTTGGAATTAAAATGGCAGATGATTTGAAGGACTTGTTTATTTTTTTCACTATTATAATGTTCTAGAGTAGTTTTTTCTTTGATACATGTGGACGATTATGTTCAGGTAAGGAAAGATGTTTCATATTATATGGGTTAATGAAAGCGTCAGCTAGTCCTGCCAGATCGAAAAATCTTTACTAACCTGAATCAAGTTTTCTGTAGATAGCAAGAAATATATTTAAAAGATTATGCTTAGACATAAGGGGTTAAGAATAACACTTAAACAGCTACTGTTGCAGGAAGTTGCATCATGAGTTTTAACCATAATATATACATGTATCATAGTTTGTTCGGTTAGCTACATTGATTAAGAGAATTTCATTTATTTGTTACATAATGTAAATAGTTAATGTTATTCGTTATTATTCTGAATAACTGTAAATATTCCATAATTGCGTTCTGCGAACTTTAACCTTATATATTTACTTTCAAGTATGGAGATCCATGAAATAACTTGAACCAAAGCAGAACAAAATGTGCTTAGATGAGGCAGTCATGCAGGGACTGGATATAAAACTAGTGCAAAAAATACGGCTGAATTTTTTAAAGGGAGGAGACAAGGAAGGCCAAAAATGTGGTTTGATATGGCAAATGAACGTGAGAGACAGCATGGCATGGAAGTTAAGGAACTGATGAAAGATAATAAAAAGTGTTACTGCCCACGTGGAGCCTTGGTAGCTTTCTGGTTGGACTGTAAAATTTAGTACATTGTACTCCCCTTGCTGCAGTCGGTTTCGTCTTCACATTTTCAGAATTATTTTATTCACCATTTTCATTTTTTCTCTTTACAGTATCGCAGCACCAATCCCCATGACACTCCTCTAGTTGTTTGTTTCCCAAGTACCCGGTATCCTTTCTCTGGTCACTGCCTTCATCCATAGGGAAGCAAGCCCCGCTATTCTTCAGCCTCTTTTCAGGATTATTCGGATTTTTTTTTCTCCCATGCAAAAACTTTTTCTACGAAGCGACGTTTTTAAAATAGCCTGAATAAGTTCTCCCCATTTAAAAACTTTTTTCCGACGATGCTAGAAGTTTCTTCCATCTTGGTAGTTTCTTCTTTTTTAACTTTTAGAACTCTCTCAAGTCATATTAGCAGTCGTTTAAACTTCATCCATTGCCCCAACAGAGTTTCCACCATATAATATTCTATCAGTTAAATTATGTTCGGTAATTGATTTCATTTACTTTATTCATTTTAACTGTCATTCTGTTTCGTTCATATTCGCGTTGTTAACAGCTCAGTGTATTCTTTCATTATTGCTTCTCATACCTCATTCCATATATTCAGAAATAACACTTATCACATTGACTTCCATGGCGTATTTTTTATATTATTCGTTCTACCTTAAGGCACTTTTATTCATCTAAAGTGAGACTTTTTTTTTTTATAAAGGAGAGGCAAGTTATTTCCTTCATTGACGCCTTGATTACAAAAGGCTTTCCTTATGATGATGATTATTATCATTATTATTATTATTATTATTATTATTATTATTATTATTTTTATTTTTTTTTGAAGTAGCAAGAATGACATGAAATTCGTCAGTGGTGGTAATCAATTTCATTTCATTTATTAATGTTAATTTTCCATCGAGCACGGTCTTTGCAAATGCTTTTCTGATCAAACCACTCTTTAAAATTTTCAGCCACATCACCCTTTATCTTCACATTCTTATTCATTATCATCAGCATCCTGACCCGGTTTCCCACCTTATCATTTCAAACATAAATTTAGGTGCTCATTAGCAATTATTTAATAATCGAATCTGATCAATCTTTTACACCCATGCACGTGTGTGTGTGTGTGTGTGTGTGTGTGTGTGTGTGTGTGTGTGTGTGTGTGTGTGTGTGTGTGTGTGTGTGTGTGTGTGAACAAAAAACTTTAAGTTTTCATTAGATATTAACTAAACTAGGTGAAAGGATTGAGGGACAATCAATGAGTAAGCCAGTGGTTTTGGAGAGCAATAAGTCACAGGTCAAAGGACACAGCAAAGTAAACCTAGCAAAGTAAACTTAAGCAGTTTTATCTGATTACGCCCAAACTTGGGGTAAGCGTTGAGGGTAAGCTTGTGAACAAATTGATTACCTCTTAAGCGTAATCAGTCAAAGATCAAGGTCTCAGGGCCACGTCAAATCTCGACCTGTGTGTTTGTGTGTGAACAAAATAAGTTTACGATTTGACTTGGACCAAACTTGGTGGACGGGATGAGAATATCCCGAGAGGTTGATCTGTTATTGTTGAGCACAATTGATCAAGGTTCAAGGTGACATGGCACGGTCAACTTAAAAATTTTTATTCTCTTTAGACTAAACATGAAGGAAAGGTTAAGGAAAACAATTAGCCAAAGGAAAATGTCACAGGGTATGGTCAAGTCAAGCATCTCTGATCTAATCTAAATACAATATAGTGCAAAGAGTAAGGTTCAGGCAATGAAGAAGAAATTCAGTTTTAAGAACAATCAGTCAATGGTCAACGCTCGGTTCATATGTCTGTGTGTAAACAAAACATCTAAAACAGCTTTGATCTTATTTGGATCAAACTTGGCGGATAGTTTGAGAATCACACACGCAATTAACATTTTTTTCTTTAAGAAAAATAGGTGACGGGTCAAAGTCAAATGGCAAGGTCGAGATAAATATTTTTTATTTAACGAGAAGGGAAAATAGCGACACCATAGATGAGCAGTGTGTGAAGACTGATGAAGGAAAAAGAATGGTGGACAGTGAGGACATTAAAGACACCTGGACAGATAATCATAACTAGTTGCTGAATGAGGAGTTTTACTGGAACAGCGAAGATTTGGAGTTAGCAGATCCAGTGTTTGACCCTCAACCTTTGATTGACGCTGCTGCTGTGAGCAAGGCAACAGGTAGGAACCCTTTGGGGGCTGCAGCAGGTGTGTCTGCTGAAATGTTAAAGGCCTCATAAGATATAGGAATGGGCATAGTCACTAAATTGATAAATCCTATTATATATGAGTTTGTTGTCCCAGATGACTGGTTGAAGAATGTGATTGTAAATGTGTATAAGGGGAAGGGTGATGCCCTAGAAAGAGGAAATTATAGAGGTATAAAACTTTTGGACCACATGGTGAAATTAATGGACAGAGTCCTTGAATGTACGATAAAGGAATGAGTTATTTTTGAGTCTGAGTTTGGGTTTATGACAGGGAAAGAGAACACTGATGCTATAGTCATTTTCCAGCAGCTTCTGGGAAAACGTATAGGAAAGAAAAGGGAGCGGTTCCTTTTAACTGTTGATTTGAAGATGACTTTTGACAGAGTCCCAGAGGAGGTGGTGAGGTGAGCAATGAGAACGCTTGGGATCGAGGTGTGGCTAGTTAGCGTGGTTATGGCTGTGTATGTGGTGCTCGCACCCAGGTGAGAGTGAGCGGAAATCCGAGTGATGAGTTTTCCGTGAATCAGGGAGTGCATCAGCTGTCAATTTTGAGTTCCTTGTTGTTTATTATGGTGCTTGAAGCTCTCTCACTTTACTTCAGAAATGGACAACAGTGGGAGATGTTGTATGCTGATGAATTGTTGTTTAATGCAGGGAATGAAATGGAGACGGAAGAAAGATTTTGAAAATGGAGAGGCGGAATGAGGCACAAGGGTTTCAAAGTAATTTTGAATAAAACCAAAGTAATGATACCCAGGGCTGGTGGGGATGCTATCAGAGCAGAGTAAGTTTGGTCATGTGCAGTTTGCCATAAGGAAGTAGGAAGTTACTCAATCTTAAGCAGTGCTTGTGATAAGTGGGTGCATAAACGATGTAGCAGTCTTGGAGGTAGACTGTGAAATAATGCCGATTTCGTGTGTGCGGTGTCTTGGAAAGAGCATGCAGAGATTGTCAGGTGTGAAAAGATTTATGATGCCGGATAGTCTCTAAAATGTGTAGAGGAGTTTTAATATTTGGGGGACATGTTACGTGCTGGAAATGGAGTTGGAGCTAGCTCTGTGGCTAGGGTAAGGAGTGGTTGAATGAAGTTCAGGGAGCTGTTGCCTCTCCTAGCACTGAGAATGTTCTCCCTCCATGCTAAGGGATCCTTGTATGCAACATGTGTTGGGAGTATTATGTCGTATGGTAAAGTGACCTGGGCAGTAAACGAAAAGGATATCTGTGGGCTCAAATATACGGAAATGACAAAGATTAGATTGATTTGTAGCGCCTCTTTGAATAAAAGGTCGAGGGGGGGGGGAGGCTAGTATTAAGATCAAATAGTTGAGAGGAATGGTGGGACTGGTATGTATATTGGTGCTGTGATGAGGAGAGGTAGATTGAGATAATTTTGGCATATTGAGAGGATAGAGGATGACCGTTGGGTGCGGAAGACGAGAGGTGTGAACGTCAGGGGTGGGAATGCGATAAATGCCCCCTACATGATCAATATTATTGACACAATATAATGACTCAGCATTATTGTGCATTATGCGTCCCGCCTACATGGCTCCATATTATTGCTCAATATCGTCAGTCTAGCGAATGATCTCAGGGAGACATCATGACAAACACTGGCATTGCTCTAATCGGAAATGCAATAGCCAGCTGCACAAAAGTGAAGAAAAGACGCAGATGGATGAAAGAGTTGTACTAGAAAAGACATGTGTATAGCAATGAGAATTTGTTGCAGGATATATGGGTCAGTGAACCAAAGGGTTACAGAAACTATATGCGAATGGACAGTGCAGTATTTGACGATTTACTGAAGATGGTAGCTCCAGTTATTTCCATAAAGAACACTGATGCGGGAGTGTATCTATGCAAGTACGCGGCCATCAGTAACACTACGCTATCTGGCCAAAGATCTGAAATCTGGTAGTGCAGTGTCCCCTCAGTCGATCAGCTGTATCGTGATGGAGACATGTGAAGTTATTTTTCAATGCCTCAAAGGATATATAAAGGTAAGAAAAGAAGGCATTATAGTTTCATTATTTATATATGCAAATAAATGACTAGCCTAACACAACGAAACATGTAAACTGCACTAAGAGAATGGAACACGTTATTATGATAATTAGGCTATAGTTTCAGTGTGGGTAATTTTCGTTAAACTTTTTCACCAAGACTTCATATGCAGTGTCTTTCTTTTGTCTGTCACTATATTCTTTACTTTTAACCCGCCAGTGAAGGTAAATCCCTGAACTATTCCAGTAGGAATGGTCGATCATCTTTCGTGCCAGCCATGTCGACGGTATGAAACCAGGACCCACACTGACAGAAGACTTCATACTACTCAATATTCTCGTATTGCGCAATAAAATATCAAACTCTTTTTGATGTCTTCAATATATTGCGTTATTCTTCAGTACTATCCCTACCCTACACTGTCATTCTTATTGTAAAGTACGGAATATTGCGTAATAATAAATCGTGTAGGGGACGCAATAGGCAGACAGAGAAACACCTGGGACAAGGTCATAGAGCGTGACCTCAGGGATAAGAGACTGAATAGGGAGGTTGCCAGAGATCATGCAGCATGGAGAGCCACCATTAGGAGACCAAGGTCAACACATGCAAACATGTTGAAGCCTTCATAAATGATACAACGCCTAAGCAAAATTTTGTTGAAGAGTTCAAATTAAGGCAAAGAAAGTGAGATTTAATGTTGAGAATAATCAGTCAGAAATCAATGTCACAGGGAAAGACTGCAGATAAAGACGACCGAGTAAAGTCAACTCAAACGGTTTTCATCTGACTTGAAAAAAAAAAAAAAAAAGGTGGAAGGATTAAGGATTATGCAGTAATGAAGTAATTATGATTTTAAGAGAAATCAGTCGAAGGTCAAAATGACACGGCAAAGTAATGATTTTTTTTTTTTTTTAAATCCTTTTGATCAGTTGGTTAGTGTGGGTGTTCTACTCTATGAATGCTCTTTGTTTTTTATTTTTATAATTTTTATTCAACTTACACATTAGACATAACACCGTCTATTTCCATCCTCCCTTAGCAATGACCGCTGCAATATTATCAGCAATCTCCATTCTAGGAGATTTCAATGTTCACCACCACCTTTGGCTCTCCTCTCCTTTCACAGATCCACCTGGTGAACAAGCCTACATCTTTTCTATCCTTAATGACCTAGAGCAGCTTGTACAGCATCCTACCCGTATCCCTGACCGCCTTCGTGAGAGCCCCAACATACTTGACCTCTTCCTCACAACTAATCCTTCTGCTTACTCTGTTAATCTTTTCTCTCCGTTGGGCTCCTCCGATCACAACCTTATTACCTTAACCTATCCTATCACTCCGGTACGGCCTGTGGACCCTCCAGGGAAACGTCGTCTGTGGCATTTTGGAGCCGCGGACTGGGAGGCCCTCAGGCAGTACTTCTTTGATTTTCCCTGGAATGACTATTGCTTCCGTGGCTGTGACCCATCTGAGTGTGCCTTGCGCATTACGGAGGTTATTCTCTCGGGCATGGAAGCATACATTCCATTCTCATATCCTTTGACTAACGCAAGAAAGCCTTGGTTTAATCACGCTTGTTCTAATGCTGTCCGCAACAAGGAGAGGGCCTACAAAAGGTACCGGAGCCAACCCACCCCTGAATCACATCATCTTTACGTTTCTGCCCGGAATCGTGCTAAGTCTGTTCTTCGCTCTACTAAAAATAATTTCATCCATACTAAATGCTGTCAACTCTCCAACTCGAATTCTTCCCGCTCCTTCTGGCACCTTGCCAAAAATCTTTCTAACAACTTTACCTCATCATCCTTCCCTCCTCTTTTCTACTCTGATGGTTCTGTAGCTATTTCTTCTACTGATAAAGCAGATCTCTTCGCACAGACTTTCTCCTCCAATTCCACCTTAGACGATTCCGGTGCTGTTCCTCCATCTCTTCCCCCCTCTGACTTCCTCATGGCTGACATTAAAATCTCTTCAGTTGATGTATTTTCTGCCATCACTGGCCTCAGTACTAACAAGGCATATGGGTCTGATGGGGTCCCTCCTGTTGTTCTCAAGAACTGTGCTTCTGTGCTTACACCCTGCCTAGGCAAACTCTTTCGCCTTTGTCTGTCAACTTGCACCTTTCCTTCTTGCTGGAAGTTTGCTCTCATTCAGCCAGTCCCAAAGAAGGGTGACCACTCCCAACCCTCCAACTATCGTCCAATTGCTTTAACGTCCTGTATTTCAAAAGTTTTCGAGTCAATCCTCAATAGAAAAATTTTAAGGCATCTTTCCTATCACAACCTTCTTTCCAATCACCAGTACGGGTTCCGTCAGGGACGCTCCACTGGCGATCTTCTCACCTACCTTTCATCCTCCTGGTCATCCTCCTTTCGGGACTTTGGCGAAAGCTTTGCCTTTGCACTTGACATCTCAAAGGCTTTCGATCGAGTCTGGCATAAATCCTTAATTTCCAAACTGCCCTCCTACGATTTCTATCCTTCTATCTGTGCCTTCATCGCTAGCTTCCTTTCTGGTCGTTCTATAGCTGCTGTTGTAGACGGCCATCGTTCTTCTCCTAAATCTATCAACAGTGGTGTTCCTCAGGGCTCTGTCCTATCACCTACTCTCTTCCTTTTATTTATCAATGATCTTCTAAGCTGTACATCTAACCCTATCCACTCATATGCTGATGACTCCACCCTTCACCTTTCCATTCAGTTCCCGCAACGCCCATCTCAACAGTTACTTCAACAAACAAGGGATGAGGCTATGGCACACCTAATGTCTGACTTGGCTCGTATCTCTGACTGGGGTAAAAATAATATGGTTGTTTTTAATGCAACTAAGACTCAGTTCTTATACCTATCAACCCGACAAAATCTTCCACAGATATACCCACTAATGTTTAATAATATTCAGCTTAATCCTGCATCATCCTTGAACATGCTTGGGGTTTCATTTACTCGGGACTTATCTTGGAAAGATCATATTACATCTCTTGTAAAATCTGCTTCCAAGAGATTGGGTGTGCTAAGCCGACTCTGCTCTTTCTTTACCCCTGCACAATTGATGACTCTATATAGGGGTTTTATCTGCCCCTGTGTAGAGTACAACTCTCATGTGTGGGGAGGCTCCCCATATACAGCTCTTCTCAATAGGGTGGAGTCAAAGGCTTTTCGTCTCATTAACTCTCCTCCTCTTAGTGACTCCCTTCAACCTCTGTCTCTTCGCCGCACTGTTGCATCTTTATCTCTTTTCTATCGGTACTTTAATGGTCACTGCTCCTCTGAACTGTCTGCTTGCATTCCTCCACATCTACGACGGGCGCGTAGCACCCGTCTGGCAGCAAACTCTCATCCCTTTTCTGTCCAACTCTCTAATGCAAGAGTTAACCGTTACTCCCAGTCTTTCATTTATGCAACAGGTCAGCTCTGGAACTGTCTCCCTCTGTCTGTATTTCCTGCTGCCTATGATCTCCAGTCTTTCAAACGCAGTGTGTCCAGGCATCTCAAAATGATCGGATCTTGAATTTGGCTCTCTATTGTATTTTGTTTTTCTCTTGGAGGGAACTGTTACTGCGGGCTCATGGCCTTTGGTTCCTTCTTCCTCGCATTAAAAAAAAAAAAAAATCGGTGGTACCTCGGACTGCCACCACCAGCAGGGTAGGGTTGGCAGCACATGACACTCCTGGACGCAGTTAAGCAACTCTGCCAACGGCAGCTGTCGTATGTACAATTCATGGTCGTTAGTGGAAAGGTATGGGTTCGGCCTAATATTTTACTAACATCCGTTGTCTTATTACCAATCTAAATTCTGTTCACTTTTTCCTCCAGTCTGTATCCCCTCTAGCCCTATACCTCACAGAAACCCAAATCTCTCCCACTACTGACATATTCCCATTCAGTTTTCCTGGTTACCATCTCTTCACAAACATCCTTAACAAGGATGGCACCTGTGGTAATATCATATCTGAATTTGCAGCTTACAGTACACTTCAATACAGAACTTCAATTCAGCTAACTTTCATTTCTTATTATACAAACTAAATTGCCTAAATATTACCAAATATACTGTATCTGTACAGCTTATCGCTCCGACAATGCTTCTTCAGAACCCAGCGTATTTGACACCATTTCCACACAGCTGACCAACCTTAACCTCACCTTTAACATCGAAATTATCGTTTTGGGTGATTTTACCATCCATTATGTAGAATGATTCTTGCATTCTAACAGGTCTGACGATACTGGTTTAGAATGTGAATCATTTAATCACACGCAATTGGTAAAACAACGAACTAGAGGAGCACTCAGTGGAGCACATCTCTCCGACAAGGGCAACGTTATTCCGGATCCAGAATCTGTAATACGATCAGGATCGGTCCTAAAAATTAATCGATTGTTCCCTTGGCCATGGGCTATCTGCCCACCAAATGTGGTCTAAATCTGTCTTGTAATGTTGAGTAATCCTGCTAACAGACAAACAAAATAACAAACAAACAATCAGGGGTGAAAACATACTCTTCTTGTCGGAGCCAGCTAATATATCAGATAATCTTGACCACAGCGCCTACATCTAGGACCCATTCCTGACGAATAAACCAGATCAATACAGGATCATCTGGATCTCCAACCACAATCTCTTCAAAGCCTCATTAGTCAGTTGCCCCAAACATCTCCGCTCTTAACAAGTCAGAGTGACAATATGGCATTTTGACGGCATACTGGAGTGGATTTGGAAATTATCTTCCTGATATTCCATGGCAGTCTCTCTTCTCCGCCGATACGAATAATCTACCCAGTCCCACAGCAATGACTTAATACAAGAAGGTATAGACTTTATCACACTCAGTCAACAACTTACTTAAAAATCACTCCCCAAAATGCTTTGACAGCAATTGTGCCAGGGCAATGACCCAAAAGTCCTTAGCATTTTACTCTTACTTAAAATGAAAAACATCTGAATCTTTCAGTCAACTTAAAATTGCTAGAAAACAAGCAAAAACAGTATTAAATCCTGCTAAATCAAACTTTCTTCACAAACTTACCTCATAACTATTAAATTATCCTAATTACAATAGATTATTCTGGTCAGCTCTCAGTTTATACAGTAATAACTTAAACAAATCATCACCCATTCCTCCACTAAAATCTTTACATGGAAACCCTATAGTGTTTCCTTACCAGTACCTTTGTCAGATATTATACCTTAGAGGAAGTCGGTCAGAACGTCCCTGTACCAGAACCTGACTCTCCCAAAATTGCTTCACTTAAGATACAGACTTGATACATGAAATCCACTCTAGACAATTTATCACCCAAGAAAGCTCCAGGCCCAGATGGAATTCCTCAAATCGTTTTGAAAAAATGTTCCCCAGAACTTGTTTCAGTTCAACCTAAATTGTTTAGACGATGCATACCTATTTTGTCATTCCCTAATTCTTGGAAAAAAGCCAATATCCACCCAACTCCAAAGAAAGTAAGTTTCTCTGACCCCTCTGCTTACATACCAATATCTATCACATCTTCTCTTGGTAAAGTATTGGAGATGGTAATTAATAAGCACATTGTTAAATATCTTGAATCCAACAACTCAATTAATGACAGACAGTATGGTTTTCGTCGCGAAATATCCCCTGTTGTTATACTCAGTCTCTTGACTCATACCATGAGTCAACTGACCAATATGGAGAAATCCATGCAGTAGCCATTCATACTTCTAAAGCGTTTGGCAGAGTGAGGCACCGTTACCTGCTGTTCAAAATCTCTTGCTATGGCCTGACATCTTTTGTTCCACGGATTTTCTCGTTTCTCAGGGACAGAAAAATGAAAGTTAAAGCTGATGATGTATATTCCCATTTCCACCTGATTAATGCTGGCTTGCCACAAGGATCAGACACTAGCCCTATTCATCTTTCATATTAACGATCTCTTTTCTATAACCCATAATCCCATTCACTCACATGCAGATGACTCAACACTTCACAGTTCATTCACATTTAATCACCTATTCACAAAGCTTAATATCTCTAACTCACCACTCAGTAGAGCAATCTCCATAAATCAAGACTTACCGAATCCCGCTGAATGGGGACAAAATAACATTTTCTCATTTAATGCTAGGAAAACCAAACATATACATTTTAGAAATAGACAGATATTGCCTGATCCCAATATTACTTTCAGTGCTACTAACACTCCTGTTTCTAAAATTATTGAAAATCTTGGTGATTCACTTAACAATACCCTCAGTCGGACCTATCTTGTTACATCACTTGCTAAAACCGTTTAAAAGAAACTTAGATTATTGTATAGAATCCATAACTTCTTTACTGATGAGCAATTACCTGTAATGTACAAGAGTCATGTGCACTCTCAACTGGAATATTGCTCACTCTTGTGAAGTGCATGTTAGAGGTTGTAAAAAAACAACTGTACAGAGTTCTAAACAAACCCATAAGAATTATCAATAACCCTGTATTTGCAAACTACCTCCCCTATAAGTAAGAAGTAATGTTGCCTTCTTTACCTTATTTCACAGATACTTTCATGGCAAATACACAGACTAAGTTGCATTCATTGTGCCAGGTCTCCACGACCTCAGCCATGCCATATGGGCATCTGGTAACTCTCATGACTGGACTGTCACACTGCCATGTTGCAGAACATCTGCCTATCAGATTCTTTTTCTTACCTGAGATGCATCTCTTGAGAAATTGCTTCCTCAGAATAGTTTCCCACCAAAATTCAACAGCAGTTGAAGTACTGTTGTTAGAGATTTTTTGTGAATGGAGGTCACCTATAATCTGATGGGTGGATTATTTTTTTAATTTGTTTTTCTGTCCATCTACTCTAAAAAGAAATCTCATTACTTCTGATACAGATTTCAAGCAACTTTTTCCAATTTTTTAACGTTGTTCTGCTTACTCTATCTCTTGTACCTTCAGCCATATCATTATATATTTTCTTCACCTTCCTACTCGTCATCATCATCAACATCGTTATCCTGACCTTTTTTCCTATCTTCCTATATCTTATAGACAATCACTAATTTGTGTAGGATAGATTGGTATGGGACAAATTTGTAAATCACTCCACTGGGGCTTGGAGCATTCTAAGCTTGTCAAAAAAAGGATTGACTGCCTTTGTTGTCACAACAGATGGGGAATTGAGGGTTGTCACAGCTGCACTGTCTGAAGTGACACACCCTGGGCATGGCGAGATCAGTATCGATGGTTATAATACAACAGGTCTGGCTGTAACAATAGCAACCAGCCTAGATGTGCTGATGGAGCAATTGCTGCACGCTCTATCTCGTGTTGTCAGGGTTACTCTAGCTGAGGAGCGTATAACACTGGTGAGGTTGATGCAGTCCTTGGGATTCATCTCTTTTACTGCCACGTACACTCCAACTGAGATGAAGATGAGTGGCTTCAAAGAGAGGGAGCTGTTCTACACTAAACTTGACTCAGACGTGGAACAGTGTCTCCAACGGGAAACACTTTTGGCCCTGGGTGACTTCACTGTGGTTGCTGACACTGCAAGGGAAGACTTCAAGAAATGTTTAGGTCCCCTTGGATCTGGAAGCAGAAATTCAAATAGTTCTTAGCTTCTGGATTTGCTAGGTCCCTTAAGTTGAAAATCGTTGGATCCTTTTTCCAGTGGCCATATCTTCACCTCTGGACTTGGTATTCTGATACCGATCGGGTTGCAAAGGAGATTGATCACATCCTGCTTAATAGGTACTTTAAGGTTCCCAGGAGTGCAGAGTTCTTTATTGCTGATCACAGACTTATTGGGGTTACTCTAAGGATATAAATCAAAACTGAGAAAAGCTCAAGATGCTACCAAAAAACAGTTCCACCTTGCGAAACTCAGTGGTCAGGAGTGCGATTATGAGTATGCGGAGACAGTCTCAAAACAGTGTGAAGTGCTCAGTACTGTCGAGGACACTGTTGAATGATGGGATACCATTAAACATGCTACCCTGGCAGTAGCTGATGAGTCAAGTGGGGAACATCCAAGATCAAGGAGAGGTTTTGTCTCACTCGGGACACTGGCTACAACTGGGGAGAGCCTTGCTGCCAGATTGGCTGGGGATCAGGGGCAGCACAGACTTTTGTCTTGATAGCACGAGTTTTGCTGAGTAAAGATCAAGGAGAGGGATGTCAGGGAAATTGCTGAGGAGGTGGAAGGCCACTTTAATGTAAATGACTTTCAACCTGCTTACCGAACCCTGAGCAAGTCCACTTTAGACCAGCCTCTCAGGTTAACTCTGTTTGGACAGCAGGTGTCCCACTAAGAGGTGATGTCTTGCCTTTTCCAGAAGAAATCAAGAAAGCAGTGGATTTTTGGATAAGTGGTGAAGCACTTGGTGCTTGTGACATCCCAGTGGAACTAATCAAAGCTGGGGGTAAAACTATGATTAGGGCATTAAATGGAATTCTATAAGCCATTTGTTGGACTGGTATAATTCCTCCTGGTCTGGACAAGAGGTTTGGTCACCCGTATCTGGAAAGGGAAAGGATACCAGTATGACTGTAGTAACTGCCATTGTATTATGGTGCTCAGGTAAGGTTTTAGTCACATTTTTCTGATGCGTATATGAGACCATTTCTTAAAATTTCAAAGATTTGAGCAATCCCGATTCACACTCAAGAAATCTACAGTTGACTGCATCACAGCCTTAAGAGCTTTCAGTGAATGTATTCCTGAATATTGACAAGGTTTGCTTGCAGCCTAAATACAGTAAATCTCATGAAGGCGTTTGACTCAGTAAATCAAGAGATACTACGGAAACTTCTGTGACATTGTGGGATCTCTGCAGGGATGATATGACTGATTGCTACTCTGTATTCAAATACTGAGAGTGCTGACAAGTGTGGTGGAGAAACATCTGACTTCTTTCCAGTAAGTACTGGAATAAGACACGGATGTGTCCTTGCTCCCATGCTTTTCAACACGTGCATGGATTGGGTACTTGGCCTGGCTTTGAGTCTAGGTCACTGTGTAGTATCATTAGGCAATTTCTGGGTCAATGACCGCGACTTTGTTGATGGTGCAGTTATCCTAGTGGAGTCGCTGGAGATGGCACTGAGTGCCCTCAAGGATTTTCACGAGAATGTGAAGTCATGGAATTAAATGTATCTTGGGACAATACCAAGTTCCAGGCATTGATGGCTTGTTGGATGAAGCAGTTCAGTCTACCCATGCGTGTGGTGAGAATATGGAAGTCTTAGAAAGATTCAGTTTTTTGCTAATGTGGTAAATAAAAATGGTAGGTCAGGCAACGAGATTTCTTGTCTCGTTTGTCTGGCTCACGGGGTTATGAATTCACTCAACTTGGCTATTTGGTGTTGCCTTTGTTTGTGTGGAAAGAGGAAAATTTGCATCTTCATGGCACTTGTGCTTCCTGTCTTAAGCCTGTCCACACGAGCGGGTAATGCCCGCTGGGAATAAGCGGAGCAGTTTGCCTGTTGACGGGCTCACCGCTTGTGCCCGCGGGCAAATGCGTGGTAATTTACGCATTTGCCCGCGGGCACAAAGCGGTGAGCCCGTCAACAGGCAAACTGCTCGCTTGTGCTCAAGCGGGCATTGCCCGCTCGTGTGGACGGGGCTTTACTCTATAGTTATGAGACAGGGATACTAAATAGTGGCTTTTACGTGGCGAAAAGACTCCATTGGTACTAAGTGCCTTTGCGGGATCATGGGATATCACTGGTACGAGCAGGTACGTAATGAGGAGCTACTCTGTGAGATAGAGTCGAGGCCTATTACCCACATAGTACGTCCGTGCCAGCTCAAGTTATATAGGCATGAGGCTTATTTTCCCGAGGTTGATTCTGCCCACGGGGTGATCCCTGAGAGAGTTAACCAAAGGTAGAGAAGACCAAGAGGAAAACCAAGGAACTCATGGCTGGAGACGATTGATCATTCATGTTGAGAGATATTTAGAGGGGGGGGAAAGAGTCGCTGCCTGGAGGGTTACACAAAGGGAATCCACGTGGATGAGTCGAAGGGTGAGTGAGGCCATGTCCCCCACGGCGTTTGCTCCTCATGATGATGATGATAATGATGATGAAATCGATAGAACAATAAAGTAAAAGTTACATCCAATTTTGGATTAACAATTGAGGCATTCACTTGCTCGAAAAATGGAGTGGCCACGTACGACAATCCAGTGTGTACTGAATGCCAGCTGCAAAAGTTGACATATAGACGTTTGAACCAAGATGGCCGGTCATTGTTTACATTTGCCATGAGTGTCTCCCTTTTGTTCTGTTTTGCGCGTGCAAGGCATCTGAAACACCGTTGCTGTCGTCAGATAACTGTACTGTAAGTGCACAACTAACAGTGGAGTATGTGATATTAAGTGGAGTGATATATTTTTTTCTGTAAAATACAGAAACTTGTGACTTGGAAATTGTGTTTGGTATGGATGCGACCCCTAGTGGAAAGCGTTGTGCAACTAATGGAGCTAAGGTTATGCCTAAAAGGTTAATTTTTTTGAGGTAGTAGGTTAAGTGACCCTTGACCCCCAACGTATCCCCATTGAAGCCATGTTAAATTGACATTAAGTTATGATAAATCGGCATGCGATAGGTTTTCACTTGACGTATCTCCATTGCAACCCACGTCATGACTGTACATATTTTTTGAGTCTGTCTATCTGTCACTTTGTCTGCAATAGAATTTAAGGAGTAACTCTCTCGCAAAATCTAAAGGGGTCTACCAGGGATAACCTTTTACAAGGAAATTATATGTGTGGTGAAAGTTGATAAAGTGGCGTCCCTGACTGAAAGAAGTAGAACTAATTAGGTCAACATGGTGGAGTGTAGTTACTAATCACCGTAAATTTTTAGCTTCTTCTTTGAATCATATATAATTAAAGCCTTAAAACTACTAAAGGTATATTGTCACATGGTCGAGCTTAGTGCCCCGGGTGGCTAGAGTAGTGGGTGGATTGGTCGGATGGGTGGGAAAATGGATGGGATGGGTAGGGGAATGTCGTGCAGAAGGGTAGGGCAATATGGGTAGTTTAGTGGGTCGAAAGGATGGGCTTGATGGGGAAGCATGGGGCACTGTGGGTGGCTGAATGGGTAAGCAGGATGGATTGGTGAGTGAATGAGTGCTAATGAGTGGGTGGGTTAAGTGGGTGTGTGGTTGGGTGAGAAGGGAGTGTGGGTAGTGGGAAAAATACGATCATAGAGATTAGGCCCATAAGATGAATAGATCTATGGTAGAAATAGGTCCACTGGAAATATATCCCTGGGAAAATCAGCCAAAGGGGAAAACAAGTCGAGTGGGTAAAATGGTACGCAGAGTCATCTCCCACAGAAGGATGGCACACCTATGTTCCAGGTAATACTGGAATGAACTTTTTTTTTTTTTTTTTTTTTTTTTCCCCAGCCAACGCCGAGAATGCTTCTATTCAAACGTAAATTTTCATCATCCTTTTCCAACAATACAATATAATTTGGTCATCATACCATTTTTAGTATTATGAAACACATCGCAATCTTTCCAAGAATCACTTTTCTATCAGTATTTTTTCCAGCTAAACAGTATCCTTTTCTTTAAGTCACTGCCTTCTCTATTTTCAGTTAAATTTAAAGCTTCTCTTTTCTGTTATCTTATTTCATACACAAGTATTTATTATCTTCCTCACGGTATCCTTTCTTTTGAGTTTTCAGCCATATCACAACTTCTGTTACGTCTTCAACAGCCTGTTTAAAGCATAAATTCCTATCACTCTTTTTCAACTACCCAGTATCCCTTTCTGACTAAACCATCTCTTGTATTTCAGTCAGCTCACAGTCTGACTCAAAATCGCTTTAAATTTTTGGGCGATTCCGGTTCTATCAGGGGCGCAGCTTCAGAACCCATACTGATCTGAGTGAGGGAGCCGATTGTGGACGTTGTGGTAGTCATGGTCGGCAGAACGGTGATGGTGGGAGTGGTGGTGGTGCTGGTAGCTGGAGTGGAGTCGATGGAGATGACGGTGGCGGTAGTTGTGGTGTTGTTATTGTTGGTGGTGATGATGATGGACGGGGAAAGAGTGTTTGTTGTGGTGGAAGTCGTGGATGAATCGATGCCCAGGTCGCTTTCCTCAACGTCTGTTGGCTCGGTCTCGGATACTGTAAATAAAAAATCATGATTAGCAAGAGGAGAGGAAGACCGAGAATGAGATGAAGTTGAAGGCTTAGATTTACACCTATCGACTACACGAGGGTTACCATCCCCTCCATTATGATGACGAATTTTTGTATTATAATTTTACTATAGCAAGACGACATTAAGTTTAAGACTTTTCTGAAGAAAGGGATTACTTCACTAACCTCCTCATACAAGAAAAGTGTTTCCTAAACTGTTTTAAATCGTTCTAAGGGAAGAAGAATAAGGTAAATTACATTTTAGTGGAGAATATAAGGCACACAACCAGTTTCTGCTTAGTGCCAATCTTTCCTAAGCATACGACTCGTAACTCTGGGCTATATCTAGCGAGAATGATGATCAACTTGCCATCAGTACACTTGAAGTTATCAAAACGCCGGGACCAGGTAAAATGTCTCCACACACACTGAATGAGGCAAAGACTGAAATATAAAAGCCGTCAGCTGAACTATTCAATGAATCATTAAGAAGGAGTATGGCGGCTCATTAGGGGAAGGTAGACAGTGTAACTCCAATAATTATATCTAAAAAGGCAATAAATCGCAACGAGAAAATCATCCCAAAAAGCTTAACATCTGTGGTTTGGGAGTTGTTGAAAAGTATTATCAGAGATAAGTTTGTTAAACACTGAGCGATAAACAATCACATCACAGATTCACAACATAGCTTTCTGAATAATTGCTCGTCTTACGAATTTCTCGTACTCCTAGGATTTATTCAGTGCATACGATACGATCTGGTCTGTTGACACTAACTCGATTTTCAAAAAAGCATTTGATAAAATTCCCCACAAAAGACTGCTTCATAAACCAGTTCAGAGGCAATGTGCTCTGATGGATCGATAACTGGGCTACAGGGCATAAACAGAGTTGTGATCAATGTAAAATAATAAGTCTGGAGATATGCTACAGCTGGGGTGCCACAGGACTCTACTTGAATCCTATTCTGTTTTAAGTACGAGCATATGTAAATCATATGAACGAGAGTTTATTCTGTAGAGTATCCAAATCTCCTGATAACAGTGAAGTAGATAAGAGCAGACACATTTTTACAGAGGCTTTCAACCCAAAACCACATTGATCGACTGTATACATTGGCCTAAACACTGCAGATGACCTTTAGCCTAATATTAGTAAATGGCATGTGGTAACCACTGGAAGAAAAAACGAAAATGCCAATAACACTATTTGTAAAACTAAAAATGTCAACCATGAAAAAGACTGAGGAATTATAGCAACAAATGATCTTAAAGCAAACAAATAGTGTAAGGAGGCTGTTAATAGAGACAACCAACTTATCAGATCATTGGTAGTGCATTCGAATAAATAAACGAATATATATATATATATATATATATATATATATATATATATATATATATATATATATATATATATATATATATATATATATATATATGAGGGTGTTAGAGCACTTATAGGGGAGGAAAAAAAATTGGATATTAAGGTGGCCAAAGTATGCACTTTACAAACAAAACATTCAAGCCAAAATTTATGCTTTTTTATGAATGCGAAGTCGTGCCTCACTACCCCTGCATTCTGTAAATAACTTATCTGAGTACGTGAAAGGTATGGTGAAGAAAGGTAAAAATAAATAATGTGGTGCAAAAAGAAACAATATTTTTAAGCTGTACAACAGGCATTATCTGTTTATTACATGTGGGATTTTTTGGTCGAGCCGTAGGGGCTCTGTGGTGTTGCACAACATTGATGATCAGCTGTTGTTGTTCTTCATTCTTCGTTGGACCACTGCTGTAGTCCATCGCCAGTTTGACCGCCCGCTCAGCAGCGTCACTGACCACTTTGAGATGGGCCATGACATCAGGAATGGAGCAGAGGTCATTGATGCTTATCGGAGTATCCAGCTTCAAACACTGGAGGAGGGTTTTCGACTTCTGGGTGACAAACTTAAGAAATTCTCAGATCTGATGCCTTATCAATCGTCTTCATGTTCAAGCAAAGCAGACCCTTCTTCCTCGGCAGTGCTGTGGTCATATTTTTCGGCATTTCCTGTTTTTCCTCAGCAGAAACTTTGTCAGAATACATGGCTAGTGGAGCCAGGTCCTCACTGAGGTACCATAAGTGGCTTTTGACTTTGTCCAGTGCCTTCTTTACTACAACGGGATCCACCTCTTTGAATTCTTCAATCTTTTTCAGGATGTTGAGGTCATTGATTGGAGCGTCAACAGCATTTGAGGCCTCAAACCAGTGCATCACATAGATGGTGATGATGAAGACAGATGCGTTTGATGGCCTCCTTTTGATGACACGTGAAGGGGAAGGAGGCCGCGTCCTTCAGTTGAATTCTGAAAAGGAAGATCTTGAAGCAGTAAAGGCTTTTGGCCATCCAGCATGCTCTGTGATAGGCAACTGGATGGTGAAAGGTCATCCGTGTTGGCTTCTTGCCGAGGAAAGCCAAAGACAGCTGGAGGAGCTCAAGGTAGTCATCACGGGGTTGCGCACGATCCATGTGGCTGAGTATGAAGTGTTCAATGTCCTCAGCTTTGCTGGCAATCCACGACGGAGATCTTTCATCTAGGTCATCATCGTAGGGATCGAAGGAATCTGTGTCAATTATGTTCCAGAACTCTTTGAATCGACCAAAGAGAGGAATTTCAGGACCAGAAGAAGTTAAAAAGAGGTCAAAGATCCCTGCCACTGTGAGTTCACACATGTGGTGCCCGCATGCCAAGAACAACAGCTGGACTTGGAGACCTCTTTCACCGACAAAGCAAGCTCCGCTGTGAACCCCGGTGTTAGACCAGTATCAAAACAGAGCCCTGCAATCCAGGGCTTTATTTTCAGCCATTCATCTAGAGTCCATAGCACTGCCACTCCCATTGTTTTGCCCGTTCTAGCAGGGATCTTAGTGACTGCCAGGATCTTCTCCGTACCAATCCCTGTAACAACAATCGCCAGGCAATCACTGCGGCCACTATCATCGATGTTGGGCAAGAGCTTTCCATCAAAATGGAGAAGTGTTTGTGGCTGGAATTCTTTTTTGATCTTTTCAGCGATCTCAGTCCTTGATTCCTTCCATACAGAGTGGAGAGATCCAACAATGTGAGTTCCCCCACGTCAAGCCCAACTGCGATCAAGGCGGGAGTTACTACTTGCATTGCAATTCGCACTGAAATGAGGCATGGGTTTCAGAAGGCCAAAGAAATTTTTAGTCACTGCACAAGAGGCTCTTTTCCACAAAGAAGGCGAAACACAGGTGTTATAAGTTCAGGGGAATTTGTTCTGGCTCTGACTCTAGTTCTAGTTTTTATGGTAATACTGGAAGTTATGTCACTGTTCTCTGATTCTGGACTTACACAGGATGGCTGGACAGTGACACTGAGTTATGGTAATAATACTGAGGGTTTGCCTCTCGTGTCATACAAAATAGCTATACACTGCTTCTGGTGTTTTCCTTATTTCACTGTATCACATTGTCATTTATATCACACAGTACTGGCCTCTTGTTGCCAGCCTGCAAGAGCTGTATATCACCCACTATTGGGGATTGTCACTGATCGGGGGAGGGGAAGGGGGGGCGGCCTGGGGACTCACAATCTTCTGCCTGGGGTAGGAGGAGTCCCGTCAGGAGGCCCTTCATCCCACAGCCACGGGACCACTTTCAGGGGAGTCGTCTCTCATCGAAGGTTTGGGCTAGGCCTGATGAAGGGCCCCTCACTGTTGGGGCTGGGGTCGGGCCCTTGGTACTGGGGCCAAACAAGTCTCTGAAGCACTCCAGCAGGCGCCTGATGGAGGACGGGCATCGCCTTTGGCAGGGAGGGGTGAGGTCTTGTCCTGGGCTCCTGGGGGTGCCCTCAGAGGTCCGTAGGCTGCGGTCTCCTTCTCGTGGCGGCGCCATCAGGTTGGGGCTGTGGCGTCGCTCCCGGCCGGAGTCTGTCAGGGAAAGGTCCTCCTCAGGGGCCGACTCGATAGAGAGGAGTCCCGGAGATAATACCGGGCCTCTTCACCAGTCCTCGGGGCAGAAGTCCTCCTGCTGGAGGTTGCCTCGGTCTCGGGGAACAGAGGGGAGCCCTGCACTCGTGCCAGTAGGCAGGGCTGATCGCTGGTCACCCTTGCATTGCTGAGTCACATGGGGTGAGGGGCTCTGGTGTCCCTCCCCGGCGTGGCTATGGGCCATCGCTGGGTTCCCTTGGGCAACAGACAGAGGGTGGCTATGGGCCATCCCTGGGCTGTCGGTGCGGCTTTGGACTGTCACTGGAGCCCGACTCCCTGACGGGAACGCAGACGAAGTGCGGCTATGGGCCGTCACTTGCCTGTCAGCGCGGCTGTGGGCCATCACCGAAGTCCCCTATGGAGGGCGATGTGTAGGTGAGGAACACCTATGGCCCATCTCCTGCCTAGAGGCTCTGCTATGGGCCATCGTCTGTGTTGTGCCCTCCGAGGCAACTGCAGGAGGAGAGGGGGTGTACCTTTCTCTCCCCGGTGCGGCTATGGGCAGTCACTGGTTCTGAAGGGGGCATGGGCAACAACTGGTGGAGCGGCCATGGGCCGTCTCCTTATCGGCAGCCCGGCTATAGGCCGTTGCCTTCTTCTGTGTGCGGCTTTTGGCCATCACCGGGGCCCGGCTAAAGGTCGTTGCCCTTTGGGTTGGGCGGCTATGGGCCGTCTCTTTATTCACGCGGCTTTTGGTCATCGCTGGGGTGCTGCCTGGAGCTGTAGGGTCAGCTCCAAGCCGATCCTGGCGAGGGCTAGCTCGCCCAAGAGAGCACTTGGACTAAGGTGGTCCCGTCGAGCGCAACAAGGAGGAAACGAAGTGAGTAACGGTATGGACAGGTAATATGCAAAAGTATTTAACACCTTCATGACCATGACGTCATTTTGTTGTTTATTCTTACTGTTATCATACAGTGTTATTTACCTTGGGAGAACTCCCTAATAATGAAGCGATTTATAAAGATTTGTAGGAGGTGGCGACAATCATCCACTCACTTGATGTAGTGCTGTCTACTTCTTCCTTAGCATTTATCATTCTTTTTCTGTGCCTGCCCTCCTTTCTTCCTATTTCTCCCATCTTTCCTGTCACTTCTTATTGCTTTTCATTCCTTTACAGGTGGCTTTACATTGAGTGACAAGCCAAATGGTTTCCTGTAAGCCAAGAAACCATTTACAACGTTGGGTGGTAACCATATAACCAAACCATACGTGCTCCCTACGTGCCAACATGTGGGTTGGTGGAGGGTTAGTGCCCCTCCCCGAAAAACAAATAACTCAAAATCAAATGGCTACCCATTCTGGGATTATGGCGTCTGGCAACAGAGAGATAGATAGATTTATGTCTCATGCCTTCTGTTCGATAGGGTGGTGTAGTGTAGGAGGAAGGATGTTGTTTCTGAGTAAGGCCAAAAATGTCTAGATATCCTTTTGTAGAGGTCATCTCTTACAAGACACAGTGTTAAGCAATGGAGAGATACTGCACACTAGAAAATATATGCTGTGAATTAATCGATCGTGTCTCAGGCAATGAACTCACCAAGCTCCTTATTTTGACAATAAGAAGATGATGTGATAGTGCCGTGTCTTGTGGTGTGCGTGTGAAAAATCGAGCAGCGATGTATAATGTTAAGATATGAAAGAGAGAGAGAGAGAGAGAGAGAGAGAGAGACGAAAATCTACTCTCTCTCTCTCTCTCTCTGCATCAAAGGCACCTGGCTCGCCGTCTCTTAAGCACCCATGTTAATGATGTAGCTATATTGAGGAACGGGGCTTTGAAGCAGAGGTGGCGATGACAGGAGAGAGAAGTGGAAGTAAGGGGGTAGGGAATATAGGATGGAGAGGGAGGGAAGGAAAGGAGAGAATGGGGGAGAGGAAAGAGGTAGGCACGGCATATGGAAAAGAGCAAGAGGGGAGAAAGATGAGGGAAGGAGGGAGTGTAGATGACATCTTGATATTAATAGCTCAAAGCAGTATAGGTTCAGCAAGTTAAATATACGATCCTAGCTATCCCGGTAAGTACAAAATAATAATTTTTAATAGACAAGACATAAGCTGCAGTTACGTAGACATCAGCATGACTTTGGACAAGGCCTGGACAAAAAGGCTACAGTACAAACTGCTGCACTTAAGTATCCCAGAAATATGAGGAAAGTAAGCGAACCTAGATAATGTTCAGTGTAGAGCCAATATCTGCTGTTGGCACAGCTCCAAACTACAAGTTTTCCTTCTCTTGAACGTGTGCCACAGGACAGCGTGTAATTCCTAGCCCTGTTTATTACATACATGGCAAATATGCCAATTCATATATATGCCAGAGCATGGCTCCAGGGTATTTAGGGAGGCACTCGAACATACAGTACTCACTTCGTCAGACCTAGAAATAATAACAGTCATCGCATAGTTTACCTTTTCAACACAAAGAAGAGCCTAATTTGGTGAGATAAGAAAAGGGGAAATCATATGCAACAACGGAAGGGCTACAAAAATTGGGCCACATACTGACATCGCGTGGAAAGATGGTATACCTCATAATTAACAGACCATCTTACGCAGGAATAAACCAAACTGTCCTCAGAGGATTTTGCTACCTCCCAGGGAATCTAAAACTCTAATTACAAAATAAAAAAACTATTCATTCTATTATTCACCTATACCAACGCACATGGCCCCCCCAAAATGATTATTTTTAACTACAGAAAATGCAAAATACCGCACCAAGATGAGTTACAAACTAGAAATATCAAAACACTGAAAGCACTGAAGAGCAATGCTTTCGACTCTGTATCAAGCACATTTGCACCAGCGAATGTTAGGTGATGTTCAAGATATAGGAAAAGTTTGAGTTCGACTATGATATATTCTTCACTAATATTCATGAAACAGACGAAAGCAAAAACACGAAACATACAGTACGTGGTTTGTATTTAGCCTTGTAATACGGAGTGACATTACCAACTGATCGTTATACCGGTTATGCACTATGACTAAACTTTGTAATCTAACACACACACACACACACACACACACACACACACACACACACACACACACACACACACACACACACACACAGTTCAACATGATGATATATATATTAAGCTACTCCGAATATGACATTAGCACCGCGTATAAGAACAATGGACTTGCATTATACAGCACACACATTCTTTACCGCCATCAGTAATTTTCAGCCACAACCCATTCCTTGCCCATCATTTTCATACTGTTAAACCCAATATTTTGAAAAGGAGAATAATACAGTAAAATAGAGAAACAACGAGGAAGGACGGAAAATAAAAGTATGATGGGGGAATAGACAGAGATAGATAGACAAATAGACAGAGATGAAGGTAGAACCAGACAGATAAAGAAAGATTAAGACCGAGACAGAGACGGAGTTTGAAAAATAGATATACAGAAATAGACATGTAAATATATATATATATATATATATATATATATATATATATATATATATATATATATATATATATATATATATATATATATAGAGTAGAGAGAGAGAGAGAGAGAGAGAGAGGAGGAAGGAGGCAGGTAAGGAGGGAGAGTGGTAGGGTAGCCAGGAGAAAGGAAGGAATAATGATAGCAGGCAAAAGTGGGAAGGAGAGAGAGAGGTAGGAGGGAGAAAGGGAAGGACGTAATAAAAGAAGCAGAGGAAGGAAAGATAGGCAAAGATATGGACAGAAGGACAGAGAGAGAAGCGAATAGGTAAGGTATGGATGAAAGAAGGAAATCAGATTGGGATGCAAGCAGAAAATAAATAAAGAAATGATCGATGAAAAATAAATGAGAGGAGGAAAATAGGGAGAAAGAAGGCAAGAAAAAACGGGTAGACTAAAGGACAGACACTGTAGCATGGACATGGAGATTATTTGAAGAAGGAACAGGATGGAATGAAAAGAAAGAGAAGACAAAGTAGGGGTGATGAGGAAGAAGGGAAGTAAGATGTGGAGGAAGATGCAGCGGAGAAGATAATTAGGAGGGTTCATGAAAGAATGATACATATTAGTACCAACGAAATACAGACAATATGAGGTCTGTTGGCCCATAGCGAGGTTGTGTGCTGACGAAATGCTAATATTATTCAAGACAAGATCAACTTGCGCAATGAGACAGGACGGACGTAACCTCCCACCTTCCTACAACTCCTCTCTATGCCACAACAAAAAGAACCATCTTTACTCTGCATGAAAATTTCGACTGACATGGAATTATATGTTTTCACATTCATCTTAATGATCTGAACTGTGTCTCCTGTTTCTTTCCTTGTTTTAAGAAAGTTAGTAAGTCTCTGCCGGATTAATGCAGTCGCGATTTTTGCAAGAGTAATAGTTTGTAACGAGAAATCGTGAATAGTTATAGAAAATTTTCATGGAAAATAAAACCTGCATAACTTTTAAGCTATTATTGCCTTCAACATGTAAAACAAGACAAATAAATCTTGGCAGCAAAAAGAATAAAATATAAAACTACGATATCGGACTAAAACAATTACTATGAGCTGAACCGACGTTAAAGTAAGCATACCTGTACTATGTGTGAACTGAACGTGCCTGGCGCCGCTCCTGTTGTGATGGTTATGGCCCGGGGAAGGAAGGAGCAGGGTGGTAGGGGAACGGCACTCTCCATCTTCACCACGAATCCTCCCGCCTTCATTACCTTCCATCCGCTGGGAATGCACACATGCATATATATAAATATCTTACTCAACCTGTGGGTGGGGATTAAAGGTTAGGCTGAAGGATGATGGAAAGGAGAAAAAATTACAGAAACACGTATCCTCGTTTTTATATACAAAAATGCATACATACGTACACACATACATACTCACTCATACACGTATATCCACAGAGCCACACATAGACCGCCACACAAACACACACATTATTCTATGGACATAAATATATGTGTGCATATATATATATATATATATATATATATATATATATATATATATATATATATATATATATATATATATATATATATATATATATATCCATCCATCCATCCATCCATCCATTGCCAGACGCCATGTATCCCAAACGGGGTGGTCAAGGGCTTAGAGTTAATTGTTTTATAGGGAGGGGCACTAATCCTCCACCAACCCCACTTTATACATATATAAATTAGATATAGATAGATAGATAGACAGATAGATAGATAGACTGATTGATTGACTGATTGATAGATAGATGGATTGATTGATTGGATGATTGATAGTGATAGATACATAGATAGATAGATAGATAGACAGAGATATGCATTCATATATATATATATATATATATATATATATATATATATATATATATATATATATATATATATATATATATAAAATGCAAGAAAGAAGGAGCCAAAGGCCAGAAGACCGCAAACCGTTCCTTCCAAGAAAAAAAACAAAAACAATACAAAAGACAGCCAACTTCAAGATTCGTTCATTTCATTTCGAGATGCATTGACAAACTGCGTTTGAAAGGCTGGAGATCATAGGAAGCAGGAAATACAGACAGAGGGAGACAGTAACAGAGCTGACCTGTTGTACAAATGAAGGGCTGGGAGTAACGGTTAACTCTTGCATTAGCGACTTGGGCAGAAAAGGGATGAGAGTTTGTTGCTAGACGGGTGCTACGCACCCGTCGTAGAGGTGAAGGGATGTAAGCAGACAGTTCAGAGGAGCAATGACCATTGAAGTAGCGACAGAAACGAGATAAAGATGCAGCAGTGCAGCGAAGAGACAGAGATTGAAGGGAGCCAGTAAGAGGAGGAGAGTTAATGAGATGGAAAGCCTTTGACTCCACGCTACTGAGAAGAGCTGTATATGGGGACCTCCCCACACATAAGAGTTGTACTCTAAACAGGGGCGAATAAAACCCGTGTATAAAGTCAACAACAGTGCAGGGGTAAAGAAAGTACGGAGTCGGCTTAGCAAATCTAATCTCTTGGAAGCAGATTTTACTAGATGCAATATGATTTTTCCAAGATAAGTCCCGAGTGAATGAAACATCGTGCATGTTCAAGGATGATGCAGGTTTGAGCTGGATATTATTAAACATTAATGAGTACTCCTGTGGAAGATTTTGTCGGGTTGATAGATGTAAAAACTGAGTTTTTGATGCATTAAGAACAACCAGATTATTTTTACCCCAGTCAGAGATACGAGCCAAGTCAGACATTAAGTGTGCCATAGCCTCATCCCTTGTTTGTTGAAGCAACTACTGTGATGGACGTTGCGGGAACCGAATGGAAAGGTGAAGGGTGAAATCATCAGCGTGCAAGTGGATAGGGTTGGATGTACAGCTTAGAAGGTCACTGATGAATAAAAGAGAGTTGGTGATAGGACAGAGCCCTGAGGAACACCGCTGTTGTTTGAATCCAGGAGAAGAATGATGACAGCGGCTATAGAAAGACCAGAAGAGAAGCTATAGATGAAGGCACAGAGAGAAGGATAGAAACCGTAAGAGGGCAGTTTCGAAATTAAAGGTTTATGTCAGACTCGATCGAAGGCCTTTGAGATGTCAAGTACAATGGCAAAGCTTTCACCCAAGTCCCGAAAGGAGGATGACCAGGAGTCTGAAAGGTAGGTGAGAAGATCGCCAATGAAGCGTCCCTGACAGAACCCATACTGGCAATCAGAAAAAAGGTTGTGATTGGAAAGATGCTTAAAAATTTTTCTGTTAAAAATTGACTCGAAAACTTATTAATTTATTTCCACATTAAGTACATAAATATTATCCAGTATTGCCATTAATAACATAAATTATCTAAACATAGCATAGAAAGGTGTATTTTAAGGTGTAATTTAAGGTGTAGTTTTAGGTGCAGTTTAAAGTGTAGTTTTAGGTGTAGTTTACGGTGTAGTTTGAGTTGTAATTTAAGGTGTAGTTTAAAGTGTAATTTAAGGTGTAGTCTAAGATGTAGTTTAACCCTTCATACGCCATGTGGGGTCGGATTGACCTCAACACATTTTTTAAATGATGCCCTTCAGTCACTTATTGTTTTAGGGGTCTGGTGAACCATGACTTTATTAGTCTTTGGCCAATGTATAAGCACACAACATTTAAATGGATAGACTCTTATAGTTCAGGAGTTAGGATAGCGCAAACATCATTGGGGGTCGTCCGGTACCCAACCTAGCATTCCGTGTAACTTTTTTATTATTATTTTTTTCAGTTTCTAGATATTATTGACCATGTCACCGAATGCTGAGATATTGTACAGTAAGCGGGGAAGAACTGTAGAAGATCCTCCCATTTCTGATGGTGATAATGACACCTGTAGTAATTTATCTGATGTTAAAATCATTCAGGGGTTTCCTGATTGTACATATGTCAATCTTGTTTATGTTTACTTGATTTGTAATCATTCAGAGATTTCCTGAATATAAATGTCAATCTTGTTAATGTTCTGAATTGTTCATATTAATGTTCATATTTTATGGATCATTTTATTTTCATGATACTGTGTTTTTAAATGGTATTATAACTGATAGTACATTTACTTTATTATGTTAAGAGCATGCGAATGAATAAGAATTATATGTAACTTAAAAATATATGCCACATTATTTATTACATGTGCAGACTTTTAAAATTCTTAAGAAAATCGTTAAAAAATTTACATTCATTAAAAACACACACACCAAAACACACACGCACTCACACACACACACACAAAAGGGGCACATGGTGGATTGGCTGCACGTGCCACGTCTCGGGGAACACATGTACAAAATTTTACATTTCATCACCCTCATAAAGATACTGCCTAAGTCATTTTTCGGCGATTTCTGGATTTTTGCCTATATCAATTCTTCATCACGTGGAGCACCTATTGGTATAGCTGCCTTTGCCAGATCTAGGGTGTGAGTTGTCTAAAATGCGCCTCAAGGTTCTGCCTAAGTCATTAAAAGTAAAGAAAATGAGACAGTTTTCTTTCCATTTCCCGAAAAGTAGAAAGCATGACTTAAGCAGTTTCTTTATGAGGGTGACAATTTACAACATTGCATATCGCAGAAATCCAAAAATTTAGTTGAGGTCTTTCAAAACCTCACATGGCGTTCCGGGTTAAGTTTTTTCACCTGGTGTACGAAGGGTTAAGGTGTAGGTTTAGGTGTAGTTTAAGGTTTAGTTTAAGGTTTAATATTAGGTGTACTTTAAGGTGTAGTTTAAGGTGAAATTTTAGGTGTACTTTAAGGTGTAGTTTAAGGTGTAATTTTAGGTGTAGTTTAAGGTGCACTTTAAGGTGATATTTTAGGTGTACTTTTGGTGTACTTTAAGGTGTAGTCTAAGGTGTAGTTGAAGGTGTAGTTGTCTTATTACACTTTTTCTTTAACTCTAACTTGGCCTAAAATTTCCGTCTCTCCATCTTGAATGCTGAGCTGTGGCCTTCGATTAGCACTAGAATATGATGCTAGTCAGGAAGAAGTGTTGTGGAAAGGATGAAGAGCCGTAGCTACGTGAAGTAAGCTACAGAAGAACGAGAATCAGGCAGTAGTAATGGTAGTAGTGGTGGTAGTCATGGTGGTTGTAGTAGCAGTAGTAGCAGTCATGGTAGTATTAGTAGTAGCAGTAGTAACAGTCATGGTAGAAGTAGCACTAGCAGTGTCAGTCATGGTAGTAGTAGTAGTAGTAGTCATGGTAGCAGTAGTTGTAATAGTCATGGGAGTAGTAGTAGTCATGGTAGAAGTAGTAGTAGTAGTAGCATTAATAACAATAATAATAATAATAATAATAATAATAATAACAGCAGCAATAACAATTAAAAACAAACTTCATCGTCGAAAAAAAGAAAAAAAGAAAAAAAGTGACAGGAAATTGTGCCTTGGCCGTGTGCTGAATACGAGTGATTGGTTTTTATCCCAGCATGTGTGTGTGTGTGTGTGTGTGTGTGTGTGTGTGTGTGTGTGTGTGTGTGTGTGTGTGTGTGTGTGTGTGTGTGTGTGTGTGTGTGTTTGCTGAATACGTATGGACGATAGTCAGAGGGTTGACAATGATCACCCTTCTTTGGGACTGGCTAAATGAGAGCAAACTTTCATCAAGAAGGAAGGGCACAAGTTGAAAGACAAATGCGAAAGAGTAAGGCAGGGTGTAAGCTCAGAAGCACATTTCTTGAGGACAACAGGATGGACCCCATCAGGCCCATGTGCCTGGTTAGTATTAAGGCCAGCGATGCAGAAAACACATCAGCTGAAGAAATTTAAATGTCAGCCATGAGGAAGCCAGAGGGGGGAAGTGATGGAGGAACAGCACTGGAATCATCTAAGGTGGAATTGGAGGAGAAAGTCTGAGCGAAGAGATCTGCTTTATCAGTAGAAGTAATAACTACAGAGACATCAGAGTAGAAAAGAGGAGGGAAGGATGATGAGGTAAAGTTGTTAGAAAGGTTTTGGCATGGTGCCAAAAGGAGCAGGAAGAATTCGATTTGGAGAGTTGAAAGCGTTTAGTACGGATGAAATTATTTTTAGCAGAGTGAAGAACAGACTTAGAACGATTCTGGTCAAAAACATTAACAAGATGTGATTCAGGGGTGGGTTGGTTCTGATGTGTTTTATAGGCCCTCTCCTTGTTGCGGACCGTATTAGAACAGGCGTGATTAGACCAAGGCTTTCTTGCATTAGTCAAAGGATATGAGAAGGGAATGAATGCTTCCATGCCCGAGAGAATAACCTCTGTAATGCGCAAAGCACACTGAGATGGCTCTTGGCCGTGGAAGCAATAATCATTCTAGGGAAAATCAAAGAACTGCTGCCTGAGGGCCTCCCTATCCGTAGCTCCAAAGTGCCACAGTCGACGTTTTTTTGGAGGGTCTAACGGCCGTACTGGAGCGATAGGACAAGTCAAGGTAATAAGGCTATGATCGGAGGAGCCCAACGGAGAGGAAAGATTAACAGTGTTAGCAGAAGGATTAGTAGTAAGGAAGAAGTCAAGTATGTTAGAGCTCTCTCCAAGACGGTCAGGGATACGGGCAGGGTGCTGTATAAGCTGCTCTAGGTCATCAAGGAAAGAAAAGATGTAGGCTTGTTAACAAGGTGGATCAGTGAAAGGAGAGGAGTGCCAAAGATGGTGGTGAACACTGAAATCTCCTAGGATGGAGATTTCAGAGAAAGGAGAAATGAATGGAATGTGTCCCTTTCTAGAAGTTAGACAGTCGATGAATTTTTCATAATCAGTAGAATTAGGGGATAAGTAAACAACACAGATATATTTAGTCAGAGAATGACAGGAAAGTCGAAGCCAGAGAATAGAGCATTTAGAAGAATCGTGTTCAGGAACACGAGAGCAAGCTAAGTCGTTGCGTACATATACACAACATCCACATTTGGTTTTGAAATGAGTATAGAGAAAGTATGATGATACAGAAAAGGGTTTACTGTCTGTTGCTTGCGACAGCTGAGTCTCTGTCAGGAAGAGAAGGTGAGGTTTACAGGAGGAGAGGAGGAGAGGTGGTGCTCGACAGAGAGAAAGTTGGAGGAAAGGCCGCGAATGTTGCAGAAATGGAGAAGAAGTGAGTCAGACAGTGGTTCCAGGCACCTCGCTGAGTCGTCACCGTGACAGGGGTGGATGTGGGCATTTATGGTCCCCCTCCCTTGGGACTCCAAGGCCTGGCTATTGCGTGCCATTTATTCTTAAATTCTGAAAAGGAAGTGTTGCGTGTACTGTGCATGTAGTTTCGTGTGGACAGAGAAACATGTATTGAAGAGCATGCTGGCCTACTCGTTGTGCTACTGAAACACTGAAAAAGTTCAGCAAAGGGGGATGGTCAGGAACTAGTCCCGAAGACTGATGAAACAGGAGCTCCAGCTCTCTCTGTCATCAGCTTTCAATCTAACTTGTGAGTACTGCCCTGCTTGACTGGTGCTAGTCTATATATATATATATATATATATATATATATATATATATATTTATATATATATATATATATTTATATATATATATATATAGATATATATATATAGATATATATATATAGATATATAGATAGATAGATAGATAGATAGATAGATAGATAGATACACGTAGGTGCTTATTGAATTGTCTATAAACTTAGATAGATAGATAGACAGAGAGAGAGAGAAAGAGATAGACAGACAGACAGACAGACAGAGATATGGATTCATGTATATATATATATATATATATATATAATTCAGCTCGAAGAGAGCAACCACCTATTTTACTACAGAGGAAGGGAAAATGAAAGAGTTAGTGGTGTAGGATTTCTAATTAACAGAAATCTTGCAGGCAACATTGTTAAACTCAGCAGTGTATCTGACAGAGCAGCATTTGTTGTCATTAAACTGTGCAGAAAAGATACACTGAAAGAAATACAAGTATATGCACCAGCTTCTGAAGGCCCAGATGAAGAAACAGAAACATTTTATGAAGAAATCTCCCAGATTATGGAAGAAGAAAAGACATCATATACTATACTCTTGGGAGACTTCAATGCAAAAGATGAGAAGTCGAAAAATGGAGAAGCATGTATGGGAAAATTTGGAGTGGGAGAAAGGAATGGAAGAGGAGAAATACTGGTAAATTTTGCTGAAATGTATAACATGAGAATAATGAACACATTCTTCCACAAAAGAACAAGGAGAAAGTGGACATAGAGAAGACCAAATGGAGCAACAAAGAATGAAATCGACTTCATTAGAGCAGATAAGAATAACACGATCACAAATGTCACAGTTATCTACAAAGTAAATATAGGTAGTGATCATAGAATGGTGGGTTGCACAGCCAGATTCAATTTCAGAAGTGAAAGAAAGAAGATGATTCAAGATAAAAGGATAAACCCAATAATAGTAACAGTGGTGTACCTGAGGGGGGCGGGGGCTGTTTGAAACTGCTCCCCGGGCCCCCAATTGAGGGGGGGACCCCGAAAGCCTTAAAAATTTATAAGCTTTTTTATTAATATATAATAATATATATATATTTATCATCCCGACAATCCCGGCTGAGATATTAGATAAGTTTTGAGAAATAGGGGGGCTAGGTTCTTTGTGAGGGCCCCCTTCCTGGAGGGGGGGCCCCGCAAAGAACCTAGCCCCCCGGGCCCTCAAATCTCTAGGTACGCCCCTGAATAGTAAACGAAATCAAAGCAGCCTTTCAGTTGGAAATAAGGAACAGATTTCAGGCTCTAAATAATGCTGAATGTGACACTGATGAGCTGAATGACAGACTAACAAAAGTGCTAAGAGAATCAGCAGAGGTAGTAGGAAAACCTAATACAACCAAAGCCAAGAAATATTCAGAAAAGACACTCGAGCTTATGAAAAAACGAAAGGAAAGGAAATTTAAAAAAAAAAGAAAGACGAAATAGAACTAGCAGAATTAAACAAGCTTATCAACAAAAGACAAAGAGAAGAAAAAAGAAAGAGAAACATGGATCAGATCAAAGAAACCATTAAAATTGGAAAAAGTCTGAAACAGGTCCGAAGTAAAATGGCACTAGGAAAGCAACAAATGAAATCACTGAAAGAAAGAAAAAAACAGTGAAATAATTAAATGCAGAGGTAAGATGGTGAACAGAGTTGAAGAATTTTACAAAGAATTGTATGCAACAAAGACAGTAGTACCAATAGCTAACTTTTTAGTTGACACAAGTGAAATACCTGAGGTAACACCGGACGAAGTAAACATTTGTCTTAAAAATATGAAAAGAGGGAAGGCTACTGGAGGGAGATGGAATAGTAACAGATTTACTGTTGGATGCAGGAGCAGAAGTACAAAATAGGCTTGCTCACTTATTTACCCACTGTATAAAACAGAAGAAAATTCCCAAAACATGGTGTAATGCAATACTTATTTTACTCTACAAAAAAGGTGACTCAAAAGATCTTAGTAACTATCGACCCATTAGCTTATTATTAGTCATTTGCAAGCTCTTCACTAAAGTCCTAACGAACAGAATAACAACAATTTTGGAGGAAAACCAACCTTGTGAACAGGCATGATTCTGAAGTGGGTATTCGACCACTGACCATCTACACACAATGAATCAGCTATTTGAGAAAACTACAGACTATAATAAATCACTGAGCTTAGGGTTTGTTGATTACAACAAGGCTTTTGATTCAGTGGAGCACATAGCAATTATAATTTCATCGCGAGAAGAAAGAGTGAATGGGAATATTGTAAAACCGCTCGAAAACAAATATAAAGAGGGAACTGCTACAGATAATTTACATAAGGACTCGGAAAAAATTAAGATTGAGAAGGGCGTGCGTCAGGGAGATACAGTTTCACCAAAATTATTAACAACATGCCTAGAAAGTGTGTTCAGAAAGCTAGACTGGGAAAACAAAGGAGTGAACATAGATGGAGAAAAGCTAAACCATTTAAGATATGCAGATGACATTGTCCTAATCTCAGAAACAGCGGAGGCATTGCAAGAAATGTTAAATGACCTGAACAAAGAAAGTCTGAAAGTAGGACTGAAGACGAACAGGAGTAAAACAAAAGTAATGTTTAATCCACAAACACCAAAGAGCCTCATTAGAATAAGCGACGAAATTCTTGATGAAGTTGAGGAGTACAACTACTTGGGACAAGTACTAATTTTAACGAAAGATCATTATAGCGAAATAAAAAGACGCATTACAATTGGATGGAAAGCTTTCGGTAAACACAGAGACATTATGAAAAGCAGCTTGCCAGTTTGTATGAAACGAAAAGTATATAACGAATATATAACTCCAGCTATGACGTATGGTTGTGAGACCTGAAAACTGACAAAATAAATGAAAAATAAATTAATCCGTTCTCAGAGAGCAATGGAAAGGTCAATCCTGGGAACATCTTTAGGAGACAGGAAAAAATCAACTTGGGTGAGAGTGCAGACTAAAGTAAAAAATATTATAGAAGTTATAAAAGAACAGAAATGGAGGTGGGCAGGCAATATAGCAAGAATAAGGGATAACCGATGGAGCAAGAGGCTGACTGAATGGACTATATATATATATATATATATATATATATATATATATATATATATATGAAATAGAGAAATTATAAGGAAAACGTGTGAAAAAGATTGTGCTCAGTCAAGGTGTGTGTGTGTGTGTGTGTGTGTGTGTGTGTGTGGAGAATTATGTTGTGTTTGTGTGGCAGCAGTGGACTAGAATATATGTGCTGAGTGAATATGTATGTATGATGTATCTATTTATGTATATACACACACACACACACACACACACACACACACACATATATATATATATATATATATATATATATATATATATATATATATATATATATATCGAGACGTCTTAATCCCGTACGGGGTGGTCAGAAACAAATCGCATCCACGTCGCCCGTTCCCCCACCATTTCACTGCCCTGCTCCCCAATCACACCTCTCTCCCATACACCACTCCACTCCCTACCTCCATCACAGCCGCGGCCTCCTCCACCTCACTCACATACACTCTCCTCGTCAGTTTCTCACCCTCCATCCTCTTCACATGGTCAAACCATTTCAGTGTGTTCATCCTAATGAGTCTTAAATAACTCATTTCCACTGCTCTCACTCTTGACTTGTGTCCTTCCAACAACGTCCAAGCTTCACTTCCATACATTAGAGTTGGTGTCACAATACTGTCGTGTAGTAACTTTTTCACGTCCATGCTCACTTCCCTGTTTCTTAACACTGCTTTCAAGGAACCGGCAACCTTTCTTCCTTGTTGTACCTTTTCAAGCACTTCACCCTCCAAACTTCCATCCTTACTCATCACACTCCCAAGTATTTAAACGTACTCACATTTTCCAATTCTCACCATCCAACCTCACTGTACATTCATTGACTTCACCTCTCTCAAAGACCATCACTTTACTCTACCCTAAATTCACCTTTAGATTCCGTTTCTTACACACTCTTCCAAACTCATCCACCAAGCCTTGCAGCTCCCTTTCGTCTTCACTTAACAACACAGTATCATCTGCAAACAACAGTACAGGGAGTTTCCAAACACTGCATATATATATATATATATATATATATATATATATATATATATATATATACACACACGGTTAAGTTCGTCATGGCAAGCACTCTTTGTTTATTTATAGTAATTATTGCATAGACTCCTATCTTGTTTAACACAGATTAAATATATTCTTCGGGTTTTTTTGGGCAATATATATATATATATATATATATATATATATATATATATATATATATATATACCATTAAAAAGATATTCTGTTGGTTACGTAAGTGGTAATTGCTTGGTACTTAAAAGCATTTGTTGCTTTATCACAGCGAGAAAATAAATTATTAACTTGATGTTTATAGATCAATCTTCTATCAACATGGAAGTCCAAAAATTTTACAGAATTTGGACAAAATACCAACTGATTATCCAAAGTCAAATGCAAATCAGGGACGTTACGGGTGGTAAAAATATCAGTGGCACATTTAGGGATGGCAATCTTAGATCCTCACTGCAAGGCCCTATGGTAGACACAATGAGGGGCTGCTTGAATGTGCCCAACCAATAATTGCACATTACGTGAAGAGTGCCATATTGCACAATTGTCAGCACAGAATGAATATTTAAGATTCCTTGGGATGGGAGCTGATGACAAAATATCACTGACCAAAGTGGAACTAAGTATACTTCCCTGAGGCACCCCGTTTTCTTGAACAAATTATATCCAGTATTACATTACAGGGCAGTTTGACAGAGAAAGCTCTGTTCCTTTAAATTTTTAATTATAAATAGGCAGATTGCTTCCTAAACCATATGCACAGACCTTCATCAGCACAGCATGTCGCATGCCATAAGCTTCATGGATGTCCAAGAACACCTCTATCATGAATTCTTTGTTGGCAAATATCTCCGAAATGCAGTGCCCCACATTTGCTTAAATGATCTAGTGAAGTTTGGATTTTTCAGAAGCCACATTACCGATTTTTCTTTTTACAAATTCTTCCATTCTAAAACAAAAAGAAATCTATTATTAACCTTTCGTTCCATGACGTAACACAGACAGTAAGTCAACACAGGTACAAAATGAAGTGGAATTCATAAGATGGCTAGCCTGCTTGGATATCGGTTTGACCTGCGCAAAGTGCCATGTGTTTGGGAATATTCGGGATGGCGAAACATCACTGTACAATGCTAGTAACCTAATCAGGTTGCCCAAATTAAGATGTTGGATCATACCTTACATGACTGTCTCTGGTCCAGGATTGGTGTCTTTACAGGATATGAGGGAAGGTGAAGTTCAGCTATCGTACAATAAACTCTTGACTTTACGGGGAGTCTACGTCTTCTGTGTCAAAGTCTAATATTTGAAGCTCAGCTGTGCATTTAACACTGGTCGTAACTAGTTGAGCTATTTACACGAGAAAAACTGGCGAAATGTTTGCTACATCTACGGGAATATCAAAGATGTTGTTGTTCATCTGCAGAGTGGCCTCAGGGATATAAAAACTTTTATTATTTAATACTTCAATTGTGGATCAGACTATTGAGTGGGGCAAGGTGATTCACCGTTGACTCAAACGACTGCCAGGAATCACGATGTCTCTTCTAATTATTCCCCTTGCTTCAGCTCTTGCGTGTTTCTGTAAAGTTGTCTTCAGTAGGTTTATCAAAAATCCTGTACCTCCTTTTATGTTTCCTTGATGCTTGTCGGCAATCTGATATCCATCAATGAGCTTTATGCTTCACATGATTTGGAGAGGCAGTGTCAGCCGAGTGTAATTTGGAATTTATTATATTTTGGACATTTACATCTATTGTCTCCTAGCTATATCTAAATTGGCGATCCATGAAAAGGATCCCCAATCTGCTTTCTTAAAATAAAATTTTGGACGTGGAGGGTCTAAGAAAAATGTTGCAGGTAAAGAAAGACAGATGGGTAATGATCACTTCCCAAGGAGTCATAAGGATCCCATGAGAAATGTTTATGTATATCTGGGGAGTTCAGTGATATGTCTACAGGCGAAAAGTTACCAGTACGATCATCTGCACAAGTCGCTCCACCATCGTTCAGAAGACAGGTTCAACTGTAATATTAGGTCAGCTACTTGCTCCCCACGAACATCGATCCTCAAGATACCATACTGAAAGTTATCGACGTCAAAGTCGCCCAACACTAACTTATTTCCAGGAAGGTGCCCCCCCCCCAAAAAAAAAAAAAAAAAAAAAAATCAAAACATCACTATCAATGGGGCCAAGTGGGAGACAATAGAGAGAGCAAATGCAGTAGACAGATACATGTTATTAAAATCTATTTTGCATGCAACAGCTTCCAGAGTAGAATTTAGAATCACTTCTGTTTGTGGGTGTGATTTGTGTGTGTATATGGCAACTCCGTGCCCATCACATCTTCTTCATGAGTGGTAGTGTTTGAACTGTAAAGAATCAGAGTTATCATCCAAGTGCATCTCCTGTTAGTAAATGACATCTAGCCTGTATACAGATAGCAAGATTACCATACTGTGTAACTGTCGCCCGACTTTAGCAGTGCGAGGTGAAATAGTTTTTGTTGGCGTGTGTGTGTGTGTGTGTGTGTGTGTGTGTGTGTGTGTGTGTGTGTGTGTGTGTGTGTGTGTGTGTGTGTGTGTGTGTGTGTGTGTGTGTGTGTGTGTGTGTGTGTGTGTGTGTGTTCCTAAAATATTTAGAAAAGCTGTGGACGATTTTTCACCAAACCTTAGGAAATAGCAATTATGTGGATGGGCAGAAGTTATTAACTTTTTGTGGGGACCTGATCAAAGACAACCGAATGCCAGCTGTGATATATCATTAAATACAGATTGGCTTGTTGTGAAGTGCGGTGACTGTATTCAGTAAAGTTTTGCGAATTTTCTTCAAATTTGGTTTGTAGGTAGCTTTTACCTTAGTGAACAACATATTTTGGCAGGCACTTAGCATTCGGCCTGCGAATGCTTTTGTTTATTTATTCCCCAATAGTCTTATAATTCCACTGTAACGGTGACTGCCACTTTTTTTTTTTTTTTTTTTTCATGCCACCCACCTACTGGTGAGCAACTACCATGGGATCTATCCTGACGCTTGCTGACTAAAGCCTCCTTATGATTACCAGGAACAAGGCTCCCAGACTCTCCCGAGGAAGATCTAACCCTTCTCTCCCTCCCTGGAGTAGGAGCAGGAAGTAGGCTACAAGTGGATGTGACTGTTTAATAAGGGGGATCAGATTAAATCTTACTAGAACTGCCATACTGAATGAGAAGCACCAGCAGCCTGAGAGTAAGATATCGCAACAGGGATAACAGGGATATCAGTAAGAGAATTGGAATGCACTGTACAGGATGAGCAGTGGAGGGGAGAAAGCAAGTGACAGGAGTGCTGGGGACAGGGCCAGTTTGCATCTCCACTGTGCACATCATGGGAGGGGACATACCTGCCTATGCATAGAACATAGACTTTGGAGTAACATGAAACTCCCTCACCTTCTTCCTAGCATCTACTGTGCAGACATCCTTCTCCTCCTTCCACTTGCGGCAGTCCCTCGAGGAAGTGGAGTAAGCAACCTTGCACTGAAAGCAACATACAGTCTCAGATGTTCGGTGTTGAACATCATGACCCTGAGTTGCTCACTTTTTACACACTGGCTGAGAAGCCTGACAAGACTGTTATAATGTCCATATAACTGACGTCTTGAACAAAAAATGGGGTTGGGGATATATGGCCTGACGTTAACAATTTCACAGCCAACTCTGACATGGGCTGGGAGAGAATCTTTGCCAAAGGCCAAGATAATGGAGGCGTTCTTCGTCCTCATGCCCATCGAGAATCTAGTTATAAACCGAGCATCAATTGCGACTTGCTGAACAAGTTAACATAGGATCTCGTCCTCTTCCTCCACCATGAGGTCCCTACAGATAACACCTCTGCAGGAATTCATGGATTGCGGGATCCTTTGCTTGACATCATAACAGTGAAACTTGTGCAGTTTGATAATGCCCTTAACACAGGAGGAGTTGACAGTTTTGTTACTAGTCTCCATTAGCATTTTTTATAATAGTTCCACTTCTTCAGCAAAGCCATCAATCACCTTCTTGATTATGAAATGACTGAGCCTGGCCAAGAGAGAAGAACCGACAGCATGGAGGGTAACAAACAGTGCATCATTCACATATATGTCGGGCATGGTACGAGTCTGGGCCCATTCAGTATGGGGGTAGTCAGTCTGTTTATCAGTCAACCCGTCATGACCACCTCCCCCTCTGATGAGAGTAGAGGCGGCAGGGGAGTCTGCCATAGTAACCACCTCCCTTTTTGAGGGGGAAGTGGGAAGAAAGAGATAACGAGCAAAGGACAAGACACCCAGGGAAATACAACTATTGCTAAGATTACCCTCTCAAACCACTGTTGGGAGGCCGCATCTATGTCAATTCACATTCTAGAGCAATCAGTGAGAGAGTCACTCCAGATGTGAGTAAGCAAAAGGAATCTCAGTAAAGAGATACAAACAAATTTTGTTTCTCTAAATAGGAAAGGAAGGAAAATGAGTACTAGCTATGCTAACTTTTATGCACCCTAAAGGTAAAAACAAAAATAACTAATGCCGGTGGGGTGGCCCAGCAGTTAGAGGAGAGAACAGGAAATACACGTGCGACCTTTCCACAACCTGTTTGAGCGCTCCAACAGAGACATGGGTGAAGGTTTTATATAAACACCTGCAGCAGATAGGGGCACATTGAACAAAGGGAGACCTGACCTGACTTAACCTAACCTGGCATGATCTTACCTCACCTGGGCTGAACTTATATCCGAAACCATAGCCAGCATAAGCAATCAGTATTAGTCTGGAGGGTACTGCTTTATAATTAATTCTGTCAACAATCCCTCACACTCAAAATGGACATAGTTCATGTTTACATTATTCTCATGTGTACTAAAAACTAATCAAGATCCAATTATATTTCTTTCATCAAAGCTTTTTGGCCTTGCTAGTATCATACAATCTGTAGTACAGCAGCATATCCAAACAATTGTGCATTTTATGATGAAAGCATGAATTTGGGGCAGATGTAGGGCAATACATGATAAATAATTTTGGATATGGAATCACTGGAAACTCGACCTCTGTGGAAGCCATATTGGATTTCAAGATGGCCACCATTCAGGAACATGTGTCAGAAATTTTTTGCACTCTTTTCTGACGAGTGGTCGAACAACAAATGTTAAATTTAAATAATAGGACTCTTTTAGTAAAAAATAGGGTATAAATTAATACTCTTAACTCACCCATAATTATCTCCTTATATCCTAGCTAGTACCCCCAATTTGGCTAAATCATAAAGGTTACTTAGCTAGACAGAGTCAGAATAACACATGACAACGGAAGGTCACGGCCGGTTTGCCTGGGCCTTTCCAAGCGTCCTTGGCGCTACTTTTTATGGCTTAAGGAAGAGAATGAAGAATGTCAAATATCTCTCCCCTCATAGGATTCAGAGATGCCAAATATAATTTAATTACAATTACATTAATACATTCAATTACCTAAAAAAAATTACAAGGAAAATCCAACTAAACAAGTTAATCTTAGTTTAACCCTTGGATTGTGCAATCACTTTTTATCACACCCCGTGGTGTGCAAAGAATGAAGGAAAAAAAAGTTTTTTTTTTAGATTTTGTTTATTATAAACTTGAAGGTAAACATCCAGAGCATCATCTGGTGAAAAAAAAAAAAAAAATCACTCTCTCCGTCTTCGCGTAGGACCATGCGTAAGTTTACGTAGGGGAATGATGGAAAAATGAAAAAAAAAGTTTTTGTTTATTATAAATTTGATGATAAACATCAAGGGCATCATCTGGTGAAAATAAAAAATCTCTCTCTCTCTCTCTCTCTCTCTGCGTATGAAAAAATCTCTCTCTCTCTCTCCATCTTTTGCGTATGAAAAAAAATCTCTCTCTCTCTCTCTCTCTCTCTCTCTCTCTCTCTCTCTCTCTCTCTCTCTCTCTCTCTCTCTCTCTCTCTCTCTCTCTGCGTAGCGCCATGCGTAAGTTTGCGTAGGGGTGCAGTAGTTAACGGAGATGTACGGAGCCAGTGGCACAGCCTGTAGAGAGGTGGCCCGCAGTCCCGACGGACCCAGCTTCGAATCACGGCTGGGGAAGGGAACAGTTTAAGGACGCGAATTTCGCTAAATCCAGCTTTACTGAGCTACCAGTGGCTCGCTGACATAAAACAAAAATACCACGGGTATCACCAATACACCAGTCCTGTATGAGACAGCCCTAGCATGTATTCAATATGGATTGTGGGTGTTAGCGAAGTGGTGACATGTAGAGGGGTATGGTATACAGGAGGACCTGCAAGGCCTGATAGCAGGCTGTAGCCTATGCCCAGAGTCGGACACATAAAAAAAAAAAAAAAAAAAAGCACAGCCTGAGCGGTGGCTCATAGCGCAACGCTATCCAGCCGGTGCTGTGGCTCGCAATCCATAACAATGGAAACTTCCAGAGTATTTACATGTATTTACAATATAGTTGTCCACAGAGGTTAAATGCAGTAGCATTATATTTATTAATAATAAGAATTACTAACAAGAACTGGAGCTAAATTCGTATTAATAAATGTTCTCTGGGATTTTCCTATGCTTTTGACAGGGACAACTACTTTAAAAAGGAAAGGAGTGCAAATACTGCTAATCCCAGATACTCATTCTGAGGGAAAACATTTTTCACAGTTTTGAAGCTAGGTGAAAAATGATACGTTGTATCATGTAATGTGACCCGTAGCCAAAAGATGTCTTTACTAGTCTCGAGAACCCCTGTGCTGTGGCCCTTCTAGGTTGCGCAGTGCATCTTGACCCAATTGTTCTCCACCATTTGCAAACTTCCTGCGGTAGCTGTTAACCTAAGGGACAATTAATTTTTCAATGTTTTTTATATTGATATATCCCCTGCATTTAATCCTTTAACAAATCTCAGCACTCCCTCCGAATGTGGATGTCTTTAGTTAATGGCCATTGGGATCTTGCTTGCTTTGTTTTTTCTAAGACCACATCTTCTTCGTTTATGATTGACTTATTACTGTCAGCTTGAGCCCCATAAACCTTTTCTCTCAGGCACAAAAGATAATCTTCGGCCTCAGTGTCTATTCCAATGTCCAATACCTATTTCAAAAGCTGATATCCCTCACGCAGATGTTGTCCTAGTTCATTATTCTCTATGGTCGGATCATCTACTTCCACCTGCATATCCACACAAGGGCAATTGGATGGATCTTTCTGCCATACAACATATGAGCTGGTGACAAGGCTTCAATTGATACAATAGTATCAACCAGAAACATTAAAGGTTTATCATTAATTCTAGCCTCAATTTCAGTTATTACTGTTCTCAGTTCCTCTCTAGTGATCTTAGTTCTGTGTAGGTTTTCCTGAGGAAGTTCTTCACAATACTAATCATTCGTTCAGTGAATCCATTTTGCCATGGTGCTCTAAGAGCTATAACTGCTAGGTACAATTTCGCATTCCCAGCGTCAACCTAACCTTTGGGTCATTCATTAAACTTAAGATTAGAGGTGATGCTCCAACTAAATGGCTCTGTCTTCTACTTTTTTTGCAGAATTTACAAGCACAAGACTGTCTAGCTGGGGAATATTCTGAATAGGCATTCAGGAATGTCTCTGAAAATAAATCTTTCTGCCATTACTAGATGGACAACTCTAAAGAAGTAAGTAAAGAAACATATATACACTTTATGGGGAATTCCCTCACATGTAACAGTTATAGCCCCTGTGAAATCAACTCCAGTAACTTTGAAGGGATGACTTACATTTATCCTGTCCTTTGGTCCTGGATAGTCATGTGGTCGTTGTTCATACCTCCTACTGTACATATAATGCAATCCTGAGGTACTTCTTTACAATCTGTCTATCCTTAGGAATCCAATACCTTTCTCGGACTCTGGCCAAAGTCTGCAGCACACCTCCACGAAGAATTAACTCATGCGCTTCCTTAATTAATTGTACAAAATAATCATTCTTGGGTAACAATATAGGATGTCTAGTTTGGCAAGGCAAATCAGCCTTTACTATGCTCCCACGGGATCTAATTAGACCCTTTCTAAGAATATCCTATATCTCTTATCAGCTTATAATTGCTGGTAGTGCTTTCGCATAAAAGGTCAAAAATCTCTCTGTAATACTTTCTTTGAAGATTTTTCAGCCAATATTCCATGGGATCAAACTCCTCAAACCCCACTTGATTATTCAAAAATTTTACAACCTTACAAAATTCCTACACATTCTGGTGTAGCAGTGTCAAAATAGCGTGTGCTCTACATATCGTGGAAGCCACAACTTTACTGTAATGTCTGTGTATGTACTGCTTCCGGCGCACGATCAACATTCCTTCACTTAAAGAGTTGTGTTAATTTCCCTGTTCCCACACCTTGTCTGGTGCTCTGTCTGTCTGTCCATCTATCTATCCATCATGCTTTCTGTTATTATTTGTATTTATAATATGGAGTCCTGACACTGGCATCCAGTCGGCTTGCAGGGCCGATTACACTTGGTTCACAGACTACACACACACAACCAAAGCCACTCCAACACTACAATTACACTTACAAGCACTTCTCACCCTACATACAATCTCTACCAGACAGCCTAAGCCACTGGATAGGAGATACATTGGTTGTATCGTCCCGACTCGGGTCGGGATAGGTCGTGTCCTGCAGTGGATAATTAAGCGTATTGATAATGATGAGAGAGAGAGAGAGAGAGAGATGTAGAGAGATAGAGACAGATAGATAGATAGAGACAGATATAGATAAAGATAGATACAGGGTAGATAGATAAAGATAGATAGATAGATAGATATGGATAGATAGATAGATATAGATATATATATATAGATAGATAGATATAGATAGATAGATAGATAGATATAGATAGATAGATAATTAGATATAGATAGATATATAGATATAGATAGATAGATATATTGTTACATCCTCATCCCATACTACCACAGAAACCAACAGCATTAGTTCATTATATGAAGTTGACGTTGCCCAGCGATTTGTTCTTCCTATGGTCAGCCTTTTCGGTGTGCATCAACGAGATCAGCTGAGGCATAAGTAAACAATGCATGCTTTGCTTACAGTCTTTATTCACCAAGTAACTATGCTTAATGCTTACAACTACTTTTCACTGTTTTCACAAAGACCGGATCTATACAGTTTCACCAACTGCACTGACACTGCACTGATACTGGACTAAGCTCAAACTGAACTGAGACTCCTCTAGTCTCTCCCCATCCTTGTATAAGCTTTCTCTGTATTCTAGAATGATTTATATTCTTAGAGAAGCAAGAGTAACCAAATCAGGGATATCTAATATTTCCAGAGTTTTCTCACATTAATTAATAACAATCTTGATTTTTTAGTATAAAAATTCGAAATAAAAAAATAAAAAAGTAACAAACAATCACATAACTAAAACATTATGAAAAAATAATGTACAAGATACAAAATATCACCCTTCATAATATTAGGAGGCTAACTGGCAACTCTGACTTCCATCCCTACTGATTTCTCCCTCTCTTCTCACATCCCTCCTTCTCCCAGCCATTCCCCGGCCACTTATACTTGCATTGATTTCATTCTCTATGTTCAACAATTCATTAAAGTTGTCATAAAAAGACTTTGTAGTTACTTGTAGAGAAGTTATATATATTAGACTTGTGGACGAGCGGTTGTTATACCTTGAGTAGCTTTGTAAGTAGATAATCTTCTTTCCCATTTGTCATGCAATGACAGGAGAGGTAAAGAATAGTATGGGACTATTTTTATTTGTCTTGGAAATATTAACAAGTCTCTCACACAGAGCGAAGTATAAAGTAGAGTCCCGCTAGCTATCTCCCTGTCTCTCTCTCTCTCTCTCTTGCAAGTTGCTAAGCCTTTCTTCCCACTCCCTGCCGCTTCTATGGCCTCTCTCCTTCTGAGCTCTCTTTCCTAAATTCTGGTGAAACAGGAGTCGTGTCACGTGTGTTCCCTGTGGTTGGAAAGTTCTAGAAGCCTGTGTGTGAGTATGTGTGTATGTGTGTGTATGGTCAACCAAGGCTTTGTTCTCCTGCTGTATCGCTGACAAACTAACTGCATCATCTCCACGACTGGCTACTTCGTAATCTGTCATCAGCTTTTTCTTCAGTGTAACTTGCAAGATCATCATTTCCCATTCCCAGGCTCGCATAGAGCTGTCTATCTGTCTATTTATCTATCTATCTAAAGTATGATTTGTAAATATAATATGGAGTCCTAACATATGCTCGGTACATCACAGCTGGAGTGTCCTCCGACAGCAATTATCATTGACATATGCTAATCTATTAAAGTACATAATAATGATTATAATATTGTATACATATAATATTTATAGTAAATAGTAATTATTTAGTAATATTACATTTTAAACAAGTTGTATACATATTTGAATAAATGCATTAAAAGTAAAACTTTTTAACTGCTCAATACAGTATGTACTTGGGTTATTGCAGTGGCATTGTAGGTAATACATAATTGTAACATTTTATGAATTGTTACAAAATATTGTGGCAATGCATAATTGTGTTGGCCTTATAATTGTAGTTAAAGTTAAGTATAAAAGTTACATCTTGTTAATGCAACTGTTAAGCATAAATGGTACATATTGTTTGTAGTTACATAATTGTAGTTAAAAAGTTACATAAAAAGTTACATCTTGTTAATGCAACTGTTACATAAATTGGTACATATTGTTTGTAGTTGCATAATTAGTGGTGCAAGTGTAACATAATGCAATCGTTTGTCGTTACATAATTGTTACATATCGTTTGTAGTTACATAATTGAAAAAGTTACATAAAAGTTACATCTTGTTAATGCAACTGTTACATAAATTGGTACATATTGTTTGTAGTTGGAGGTGTATGGTATGTAGGAGGACTGCTGGGCCTTGATAGCAGGCTGTGGAGCCTATGCCCAGAGTCGGACACATAAAAAAAAAAAAAAAAAAAAATTTACATAATTGTAGCAAGTGTAACATAATGCAATCGTTTGTCGTTACATAATTGTTACATATCGTTTGTAGTTACATATTTGTAGTTAAAGTTACATAAGAGTTACATCTTGTTAATGCAACTGTTACATAAATTGG
>NC_137033.1:46645110-46764208 GCF_032717465.1 Coenobita brevimanus
GTCTTTATATTTCATTGTTGTTACCATTATCGTGTTTTTATTGAACTAGGAGGAGAGGGGGGGATTTTCCACCTCAGAACTCTAAGCTGAAAAAGAAAATTCGTCTAGAGACAGCAAAAATACACCGAAAATGGCACCTTCGTGGAGAGAGAGAGAGAGAGAGAGAGAGAATGCGTATAAGTGTATGTATGTGTATCTGTGTGTATGTTCATTTGAGTGTATATGTGTGCATGTTCTTGTGTGTGTGTGTGTGTGTGTGTGTGTGTGTGTGTGTGTGTGTGTGTGTGTGTATGTGTTCATTCGAGTGTATATGTGTGCATATTCTTTGTGTGTGTGTGTGTGTGTGTGTGTGTGTGTGTGTGTGTGTGTGTTCATTTGAGTGTATATGTGTGCATATTCTTTGTGTGTGTGTGTGTGTGTGTGTGTGTGTGTGTGTGTGTGTGTGTGTGTGTGTGTGTGACCGTCACAACAACCAGACACCAACGCAACAGCTATTGGCAGGTCAGGTGAAGCCCCATCAACAACCTCCCAATATTTTGTACACAGGCCTGGCAATTGACAGGCTGTCCAGTCACCTAAAAATCGTTAGATATTTCACGCATCCCTGTGTGGTAACTACGTAAAACCTTATTTTGTTCATGTTCTTCACAGTTGTTCAAAAACTGTGCGGATGGTTTTGGTCTTATGAAAAAAAAAAAAAAAAAAAAAAAAGATTCTAGCTTTCAAAAAAAAAAGTATAATCTCTCCCTTTTCCTTAGTCGCAGTTTGCAGAGTGTTATTGTATTCACTGAAATATATTTATAATTGTGAGTCATAATGGATGATTCAGCGATTAAAATTGGTATTGTACTTGCCGTAGGACCAGTCCAGCTAGCAGGATGATGATTTTTTTTAAATTCAGGCAGCTATTTTTTTTTTTTTTTTTTTGCCATATGTGTCCTATGTGATGAAAGTATAAGTTTTTATACATCAGACTATGAGTAAATGCTATTGAATATTTCGAAGTAACCTAGTGAACCTAAACAAGTAATCTATCATTTCCGGCAGTTACACTAAGTGGGAACCATGTCCCTGAGGTTAGTGACATTACAATGGAAAGCACAGTGGATAGACTAATTTATTAACACTTCAGTACTCTGGGAGTAAACAAAGTTATAGTAGTCTGTCACATAAAAATACCCCCAGAAAACTCGGTAGTTACTTGATACCGCCATTATAAGGAAGCGAGAGTATTTTGTTGAAGAAAGATACTGGTCGTCCAAGTGTAGCTGATGAAATCGTTTCCTTAAATTGGCGGTACCAAGGAACTAGTGTGTTTACTAACTATAACGGATTTCTGTTGTATGCAGTTATAAACTTGTTTCAGTCGCAAGTCCCCAACGAGCCATAAATCAGAGAACCGCACTACCCAGTACAGGCTCTCCTGTGGTGTCATTGTATCTGACAGTCACATCTGCTACGTGAGCAAAGTTGCCGTAGATGTAAGAATAAACTGTGTCTTCTGTGGCAGATATGATATTACATATGTACATAGTCGTGTAGGAAACGTTTAATAAATAATAATCGAACGGATACCAGGCTACTATGCAAAATTCAGTTACTTTGTTGGATAAATATTATTATACTTTTTTTTTTAAAACAAAAAACAGACAAATGAATAATGCACGACTTTTCATAGGAATTCAGTCTACGTATGGAAAACTCACACAGTTTGGGATCACCCTGTCTTATTGCTGTTGCCAAGGCAGCTAGTGAGAAATTGCATTAATCTGTTATGGATCTCTCCTAAGCTCAACAGAGAGAGAGAGAGAGAGAGAGAGAGAGAGAGAGAGAGAGAGAGTCGTGTAATAGGAATAACAGAAATAAATAAATAACCTATGAAACGAGAGACAATTTAAGAACACCAATGAACCCCTTCTGTACGAAAGGACCGTTCTGAGAACGAAGAAAATCGTCTAGCAGAATAATGAATTATTTTGCCTCGTCTTCGTAGTGGGGGGGTCAATAGAGTTTTTATTAACGCTTTCAGTCAGTAAGGATCTTCCTTTGTTTAATAAAATCGTCTGACGGTAGCAAGAAGATTAGAAAAATCATCATTCCACTCGAGGGGTTGATATGTGGTTGAATTCTTGAACAAATTTACGATTGATTCCCCGTCTTAACCAATTCTTTTTTATTTACGTAATTAATTATCTAATTAAATTGTGTATTTATTGATTTAGTTATGTACTTATTAGTCTATCTATATAAGATGCAGGGACAACATGGGAATGATGAGTACTGAGCCTTGACATGTCTTCTGTTCCTCCTACAAACACAAGTCTTAGGTACGGAAAAATATATATCATTGGTTATAATTATTTTCTACAAGATGAACAAGGAGAGAGGAGCATAATATATATATATATATATATATATATATATATATATATATATATATATATATATATATATATATATATATATATATATATATATATATCCCTTGTTTCTTGTTCTTACTGCCATGAGTAATGCAGAGGAGAGAAGGGAGGGAGAGAGCGGACAGGAGGAAGGGGAAAAAGAAAGGGAAAGAAAATATTGAAAGGATGGAAAATGATGGACGGCAGAGAGGGAGCCTGGTGATGGAAAAGACAAAGACAGACAGGCGGACAGACGTAACGACAAGTAAGAGAGAGAGAGAGAGAGAGAGAGAGAGAGAGTAGTGACGAGGATAGAACGAGGAAAGATATTGAAATGGGAACAGTGACCACAAGAAATGTGAGAAAACTTAACTTTCCTATATTTACTCTTATCGTCTCCCTTCTCCTTCCCTACTTCCTTCCCTCCTTACTTCCTCCTTTCCTTTTATTGTGCATATCCTTCCTTTCTTTCTACTGTCTTTTTTTCCTTCTGCATTATTTACTCCTTCATCTTCTCTTCTAATATTCCTTCTCTTTTGAATCCTTTTTTCTGTTGTCTTTCTACCCTTCTTACTTTGTATTTTCCATTTCTTCTTATCTTCCTCTTCCTTCTTTCCTTCCTTTCCTTGTGCCTTTCCTTCCTTTCCTTGTGCCTTTCCTTCCTTTCTACGTGTCATATATTTATCCTTCATCTGCATCTTTTGGCCTTTCTTTTATCTCTTTATCTCCCTTAAGTTCCGCTTGCTTTTCTTCCTTCTTTGTGATATATCTTTTCCATCATTATATTTTGCCTCCCTTCCTTCGTCACTCCTTTATATACTCATTACTTTATGCCATGCCTGGTCGTGACTCCTTTCTTTCCTTCCTTCCTTTAGTTTGTTATTCATTCCCACCGCTTCTTCTGTTCTTTTGTTATTTCTTTCCTTTCTTCCTTCATTCCTTCCTTCCCTCCTTTATTTTTACTTCATTCATTCTTTCTTTCCTTCTTTCCTTTCTTCCCTTGTTGCTTCCTTCCTTCTTTCCTTCCCCGCTTCCTTCCTTCATTCCTTTTATCCTTCCTACCTTCCATCCTGCTTTTCTTTCTTTCTTTCTCATACTTTCCATTTTGCTTCCCTTCATTGTTCTACTACTTTGGCTATTCTTCATTCTGTTTTTGTAAATTCCATTTTTTGTCCCTCATTCTTTTGTTTCCTTCTTCCGTCTTTCGGTTCTGATACTTCTCCTTGCTGGCTGTCTTTCTTCCCTCCTTCCTTTCTGCCTGCCTTCCTTCCTTCCTTCCTTCCTTCTTTCCTTCCTTCCTTCCTTTTTTCATCTCTGTGTCCATCTCATTTCCTTCTCCCCAATATCCTTCCCTCCTTTCGATTCTTTGTCACTCATTCTTTCCTTTCTGTTTTTGTTTTCCTCTTCGTCCTTTCTTGCTATCTTTCTTCACACACACACACACACACACACACGCACACACACACACACACACACACACACACACACACACACACACACACACACACACACACACACACACACACACACACACACACACACACACACACGAACGCACGCACGCACGCGCAACTTTTATTTTATTAAACTGTGGGAGAGGCTCATTGGCATTTGGTGGCACTGTATTACTGTGTGTCGAATGCTGAGGTGGAGCAATAGATTAATACTGGAGTATGATGGTAGTCATGAAGATGTGCCATGGAAAGGATGTAGAGCCGTACTGTTGCCTTTTTCTACCACTAAGTTACTTGAAATAAGCTGCAAAGAGAAGAAAATCTGGGCCAGGTTAGAGTAAAATGAGTGTAGTTGCATTTCTTTCACCTTAACTTGACCTACTGTCGATTTTCGAACGCTTTGCAGCTTATTTCACGTAGTTCAGTGGAGGGAAAAGACAAGGCTACTGGTGCACATATTTACCTTAACACTTCTTCGTGACTAGCATCATATTCAGTATGAAGAGATGGCAGTTTTGGCTCAAGAAAAAATCAAAAGAGTATAGTCATCGTCCATCCAAGTACTGTAATTCAGTGGCATTCAGTGGACCCGAACCCACTCAAGAGCGTCCCCTAACTATGAAATAATGCTGAACCGACCAAGCCATGAAGCCGCCCCAATCAGTCCCTCCCTCCCTCTCTCTCTCTCTCTCTCTCTCTGGTGTGTGTGTGTGTGTGTGAGTGTGCGTGTGTGTGTGTGTGTGTGTGTGTGTGTGTGTGTGTGTAATCATGAGGTGTGTTGTGGCCGTGTGCCATTAATCGTGGGTGAGGGTATGAGTGTAATATTTCAAGTGTAGCGGGGGGTATTTATGTGACGGGAACTCTGCCAAGGTCGTGATAGGACTGAACTGTGGACACGAATCTGCCTGTGATGATATTCAGTGGTCAGGTTATGACTGGATGTGTGGATGTTATTTTGTTGTATCTCTTAGGCTGTTACGACGCACTCTTCACTGAATAATATATTTTTTTGTTACCTGGAATAGAATAATGGAGTTGTTCCATCCATGAAAGGGTTAATGGCGACAGTATTAACACGCTTGCTCCTATGACTCACTCGTACCTGAAGAATATCGTCTGACTTTGCTGGAAGAGTGTTATCATCTTCCCGACATGAAAGAGTTGATATTTTGATGAATATACTCGTATGCATTGCTAATACTAAGGATTGACGTTTTGAACTGTAGGGGTTAGGCATAGCCTTCATTAAACTCCTTAGTGTGAGACATGTCCCATAAGCTTAGTATTGTCTGCAGTTACACCAAAAGTAATACAACAGATTGTTCTTATAAATGGTGTTGTCATGGCAATATAAATGACAGATGCTGGAAGATACAGCAATAATGATACAGTTATGGCCGTTATAGGACATTGGTTTTCTGGATGTGGGAATAATAATATAGGATGGGTGTTGGGATGGTATTACAGTGTAGCTGTGTATATGCTGGAATGATGGTAATACCGGGGGTGTGAAACGTCTCTGTGCAGTACAAGACGACAGTTGTGGCATTGTGAGATGCTTTGGTTTGAGATATTAATGTGAGGTGTCAAAGTGTGAGGTGTGTTTGTGTGAGGTTTGGTGGTGTAAGGCGTGACTGTGTTTTGCATGTGTGAGATACGGCAGAGTGACGTGTGATCGTGTCTTCTACTACAGTAACTAAGTAGCAGTGTGTGTGTGTGTGTGTGTGTGTGTGTGTGTGTGTAACTCACCGGGTAATTCACCGGGTTGGTCAGGATCACTTGATGGTCGTGATCGTCAGCTTTTACCCTCCCGGTAGGGAGCTGAGAGCTCATATAGTCTGATCTAAGGACAAGGCTGTGACCTACACACACGCACACACCCATTCCCCTGCTAAAGGAGGACAATAACCACCCACTTCATCAGTGAAACTTTCCGCAACCTGAGCGAGGCGCGAACTCCCGTCTACCAGATGGCAAGCGAGAACGTTACCACTGAGCCAGCAAGTGTGTGTGTGTGTGTGTGTGTGTGTGTGTGTGTGTGTGTGTGTGTGTGTGTGTGTGTGAGAGAGAGAGAGAGAGAGAGGTGGACGGTGTGCGTTGTGGCAGTATGTGGTATGAATGTACAGTGCGGCAATGTGAAATGTGAAAATGTCTCTACTGCAGTGCCTTTCTTCCGCCCTGTATCTGATCTGAAAACCCAAACTCGTGTACGACGGATAGAATACCTCATGTGAGTGCAATTGCGTGCGTGTGACAGCCTGGGTAATGTCATGCAGAGGGGAATGTAACGAAGAGGTGGTGGTTCACTGGAGGACGCGACGTGTATATGAAAACAGGCGTAATAGAGGACATCTTTAAGGTGCCTGAAGGCTGGACGGTGCGTGGGTTGTGGTAGTTGGAAGTGTGGTTGTAGTGGAGTAGTTGCTTGGTAGAGGAAAAATGAAGAGGTGGTAAAGAGGTAAAGATATAAATGTATGTAATAAGGGGTAAACGTTAATATATTAATGAAACTTGCAGGAAAACCGATTGTGTAATTAGAGCTCATATGAAACATAATTACTATTTACATATTGAGCGCTAAATAAAAACAATTATGTGCTGGTAGGCTTAAAAATTAGACACCCTGTGATACTTAATTAGAGCCGCGGGAAAATGAATATGTAGTGGTAGGTGAAACAAAGAATCTTAATCAGGAAGGTATATGGACAAAGAAGGAGTGAGATGTAAACTAAAAGATATTAAATAAGGAGGCTAAAAGAAAAAAGCAATATGTAGCGAGACGTAAAGCTGATGAAACATTATGAGAACCAGAGAAAAAATTGAATAAGTGGTGAAAGGGAAAGATATTAAGAAATGTGATTTAAAGGGAAATACGTAATGACTAAAGGAAAATGAATATGAAAAGCAGCGAGAAGCAAAGTAATCAGCATTCTTTTCTAAGTGGTCTCGCTTATGACGAAGAAAGATTACCAGAGTGTAAAATGAACGATAAAAAAAAAAAAAAAAAATCTCATGCTTTTAAAGATACTGTTGTCGATTGATTTTTACCCTTCATCATAATTTCTCCCAATCTACACACTATCACATGGCGTTAGAAAGTATACACTAAAAAGAATGATCTCGTAGTGAAATGGTCAAGTGCCAATGCAGTCGCCTATACTCATTCTTCTCTAACTTGCCCTAAAATTTCTGACTCTGGTCCTGAATGTTGAGCTGTAACAATATATTAACCCGAGAACATGATACTCACAAAACAGTGGTATGGAAAGCTTGGAGAGCTGTAGTATTGTCTTATTCTGCTACTGAGCTACGTGAAACAAGATAAAGACGGACGAAAATATGGGCCAATTTAATGTGAAAAAAACTATAGTAAAATGTTAGGGTGATTGTTCCTGTGTGGTAATAATTGAAAAAATGGCGTTAATCAAACAGTGATAATGTAAGCTCTTCTGCCGTGGGGCAGAGTGCGGTAGAACTGACTGGGGAGTAGCGTACTAACGTAGTTGTGTGGTAATCTGCATAGCCGTAGTTATAGTAGTGGTTGTGTGGTCTCATCTAACTTGAGGAAGGGTGTGGCGCAATTGGGTTGCAGTAGTGTGCTAAAATACTGTATACATATAACCGCTGTGTCTCCAGTGGGTGCATCTGATTTGAGACAAGGTGTGGTGTAGTGATAAAATAACATATTGAGAGTTGCAGTTTGGCGAAATATAAGTGTGGCTGTAGTCGTGACTGCGTAGATGAAAGCTAACATTTGGCTTTGCAATTCGTCCACGTTAATCCAAATCATCTGCAGCGACTCTGACAGAAAAGAGGATGCTGTGGCTGTAGTAATATGATAAAAGATAACAGTGACTGTAGTTGCAGCATTGGTTATATGGATGGTCCCCGCTGACTTTGAAGAGGGAGAGGTGCTGTGGCAAAGTAGCAGACAGTTCGTAGCAGCGTGGTAAGAATGTTCGTGTATGCACGCAACTGTGGCAGTGAATAGAAAGAAGCTGCTAGTTTACCGACAGGACTTCACTCTGCTAAACAAAGTATTCTGTAGCACCTATGATTTGAAGCAGGATACACTTACTGTAGTACTGTGGTGGTGGTTGTTTTGGCGCATGGCTAATGTGACCGGGACTTGGTGGATTGTATGTTGTCCTTCTGCAGTCAACCATCCCCCTTTTAGGACATAGGGAGAGAATTGAGGGAATGGCTGTGCAGTGAAACCACCTCGCTACATCTGTGTCACCACGTGAAGGCGTCCCTCTCCAACAAGAGAGAAATAATGCTTGTAATTGTAGCTGTGGCTCAGGTAGTGAAGGCTTGCCTGACCTGGGGACAGAGTGTGGTGTAGGCGTGGCAGGGGGTGGGTCGAAGATGCCAGTGGAGGTGCCAGGGAGGAGGGGGGAGGGGTGAAGAGAGTGTCAGGTGGCGTGGTAGTCACAGTGCCATCACGCCCTGGCATCACGTACTGACACTGACACACACAACTCTCACTAATGCTGCACAGGGGAGGCGGCGACGGCACGCAGGTGGAAAGAAAGCAGAAGTGGAGGGAATTTGGTGGTGGTGGAGAGAATTATATAGAAAATACAGAAAAGGGGTCTTGAAGTAAAATAAGGAGGATTAAGTCAGTACATAAAAAGGGGGGGGGGGTTAGAGATATGAAGGTGGTGAAGCAAAAAATGGAAAGCATGGAAGAAAATTGACGTAAAAAGGAGAGACATAAAGGAGGATACAAACAGCATGGTAAAACTCTAAATTGAAAAAATAGTAGGAGCGTGTGCAATGTGTAGTTTCACAGTACGTAAACAACAGGAGGGAGAGAAGACAGAAAGCTGAAGAGAGGGGAGAGGGAAGGGAATTTGTTGTAAAGTCAGAATCCTGCAGGAAAAACAGAGAGAAATGTTAAAACTTGAAAAATTAATCCCTTTCCAGACCCAGAAAGTCTGTTAAATTATTTGCTCAAATCTCCTGACGATTTTATTCAGCTTAAGAGAGATTTTTTGATCTGGATGCGGTTAGATACATCATCCTTCATATAACACTCCAGACGATTTTACTCAACGTACAATAGACCTCTTGTGTTTACGGAAAAAAACATTGCCGATGAAGACATCTTATAATTTAGTCTTGCTGTCTCCAAACTATTTTCTTCAACTTAGAGGGAAACTTTGAACTAGAGGGTTCATTTATGACATAGATTGGCCCCTTCTTTGCTAGAATTCCTTGCAAGCTGAGTAAAACCATCTGGTAGTAACAAGAGCGGAATGAAAAAGACGCCACCTTGCTGAAGGGATTATTCAAGGTTATTTAATCTACGTTGTTCGAAATATCTCGGCTGTTCTTAAAAAAAGGCACGAAGAAGGAAGTGTGGAGAATATTTGAACAATATAAGAGTTGAGAGAAAAAAGAGGGATAGGAGAAGAGAGACGAGGAGAAAAAAAAAAGTGAACTCAACACAAAAGAGAGAAGAAGAATATCAGTCATAAGTGGATTTAGTGGAGATAAAGAGAAAAGAGGAGAAAAGAAGTAGAGTATGAGTAAGAGACAGACAGACAGACAGACAGACAGACGAGAAGAGAAGACTGAACAAGAGGAAAGATGAGTAGAGACATCTATAGCGAAAATCAGAAACGTACCGCAAAATAATAATAATAATAATAATAATAATTATTATTATTATTATTATTATAACAATAACACAGAGAAGGAAAAACTGAAAAACATTTGGTCCAGAAAGGGTCATAGGTATAAACATTAACTAGATGGGTGAGGTGATGGCCAAAGCTTACAGGCATTCAAGGGGGAGTGAAGTTGTGAATGACTGGAGACCTGGACTGCAAGTTTGGCTTAAGTGGCGAGGCAACGAGGGTAGAATGGGAAGAGTTGGAGAAGTGAGGTAAAAAGGTCAGAAAATGTCAACTTGGCCACATAGAGTCAGGGAGCTTCAATGGCCTCAAAATATTTATAGCCCGTTCAGGACGATCACGACGACTTAATTTTAACCTGTTCTTGCTACCTCCAGATTGTATCATTCAGCTTAGCAAAGACCCCTCTGATGAAGAGCTTAATTAAGGCTATTTGTAACCCTTCTTGCTCCTGTGCAGAATATAATGGTCTGGATGTAGCAAGTATATATAATATAAAAATGCGTCCTCAAGCTGAACAGATTGAGAGCCTCTGTGAATGTTCCTGGGAAGAACATCTTCAGCACGAGGACCTCTTCTTGACGTTGTTCTTGCCACCTCCTGACGATTTGATTAACGGGGAGAGAATTTTCGAGCTGGATGGGATAGGTAAAACCTTCACTAGCTATTTAGCAGGGTGATCCCCTGTGCTGAATTATTATTAATTTTTGTTTTAAAATCCAAGAGGGATGTGTATGAACTGAGCAGTTTTTGACGAGAATTATACTGAGCGCTGATGATCAAATGGTTTCTAATATGGTTTCACATTTTGCTTTGGCTGAAGTGATTTTCATTTTGTTATTTGTTTTTCGCAAATATCAAATAGCACGTCACGGCTTATGACTCGCGCCGGAAGTATTTGTGCGGCTGTTACACTTTTCATGAGGAATTCAGACCAGTGTAATTGATATCTGTAAGTTCTGTACAATATCTCCACACACTTGCATGATTCGACGCTGCCCCAGTTTACACCCCCGATTAGAGGCTACCCCAATTCACACATCCCGATTTTAGGCTGCCCCACTTTACATCCCCATTAGAGGCTACCCCAATTTACACATGCCGATTTTAGGCTGGCCCAACTTACACCCCGATCAGAGGCTGTCCAAATTTACACCCTCCCCACAGTACAAATATATATTAATTTTGTTTATCACTACTTCCTCGACACGATGTTATTAATCTTAGTGAAAGATCAGTCTCGTGTTGGGTGACTCACTGAAGGCTCTGTGTAACCCTTCCAGTTATATAAATCTTCCTCAAGCAAAACAAGATAGTCTGGAGATGGCAAGAATAAAATATAAGACATCATCTGTGTGAAGTGGCAGCCCCATTAATCCAGTGACATATATTCCATTCTTGCCAACCTCAGACGATTTTATTCAGCTTAGGAGAGATTTTAGGAACCGGAGGGGTTAGATGCAGTCTTCATTAACCCCTTCACTACCAGGGTGTTCCCGTACACTGAATATAATATTGGGAAAAGTACAGACAGGGATACAAGTATCTTCCCACTTCTGTTTATAAAAACAAAAGAAAGAAAAGAAAAAAATATACAGTGAAAACCCCATCTCCACTGCATGGTTCAGATGGTTTGATTTTTCCGCTATGTGTTCGTCAACCTTCGGGAAGATATTTGTCCCCGTGTCTCTACGTTATCGAATTTGATAGGGTTAGTCTTTTCACTTCGATGGCATATTTTTATTGCTTTATATTTTCTACCAGATAGTTTACTCCGCAGAAAAAATATTCCAAGTACTGAAGGAGCTAACGAATGCTGTAACTCACCTCAGAGCTCAAAAATTATCTGCTGAACTCAATAAAACCGTCTGAAAAAAGGGAGAATACAACCAAAATTTCGCCTCCCATTGTGCAGGTGTTCATACTATCACCGTGGGATAGCACCCTTATCACCTTCACTTCATAATATTTGTATTGTTTGTCTCAGTATCACCTGTACTCCCACTTTCCTCACCTGGCTATTATCCCTAAGCTGAGAGACGCCTGGTGTGTTTTTCTGCGCATATACTCGTATGATTCTCTGTATGATGCGTCGGGGAGGAAAGTGACGGACCCTCCCTCTTATCCTTCGCTCCATCACCCACTCCACTTACCCTTTAATCACTCCCTCTCCCTCTCCCACTCCCATCCATACCTCTTCATCCCCTCTCTCTCTCCACACTCTCAACCCTCCCCTCTTTCTTGCTTTCCTATCTTTTTCTGTGGCAAATAGACATGCCCTAGGTGTTAGGTAACCTTAGTGAAATAGTAGGCCAACTTTTCCTAACTACCTGTGCCGCCCTCATCACACTGCCTTTACGCCTCTCTCTCTCCCCTTTTTGGCAACTTGCAGAGAAATATTTTGCTTTTAGCACAAAAGTAGAGTACACAAATAGAAAATCCGGCATCTGCTTGAGGATCGCTTGCACGGTTGTTCTGTCTGCATCCTCACGAAAACAATCGTCAACATGATAAGCTTAATTGAGGATGTATGACACTTGTTAAAGATTCCATGGTAACCCTTTTAACACTGTTCATGTTAATGGTTCATCCACGCACCAACATCACTGCCAGAGGTGACTGTGGAAGTGGAAACAATGGAGTGAAGGTTTAGTTGGTTCCCGTCATAACAAAATGCACCGAGTGTGAAAGCGCTTTTGTTTCCTTCCCCAAGATGACGCATTGTTTTAGTTTATACTAATTACCCCTGAATAATTATTATCAGTGTGAGACGTCTTATAATGAAGAGGTTAATGACTGCTGTATCAAAACCAATGCGGTTCGATAAGTCCCTCATTAAGCTGAAAGGAAACTGTCCGGTAGAAATAACAATAATGCAAAACACTTCGTCTTAGTAACTAGTAGTTGCAACCCCAGGCTTATCTGAATGTCAACCCGGTGGACTGCAGGCTGAAGTTACCCACTTTCTGCAGTGTACTATCCTCCTCTCGGGGAATGGGGAGGGGATTGAGGGGCCATTGTATAACCAGGCAGATGAGCCGTTCTGTTATATCGGTGCCACCGCGAGAAGGCGTCGGAGTAGATGGCAGTAACAAAAATAATACACAAAATACCTTATCGGAGTGAACTGGTTAAGCCTTTCATGTTCGAGACGGAATGATCCTATTCCAGCTGACGCCAGACAATTTATTTCAGCTGACAGTAAGTTAAAGCAGCCTGAGAGTATTCATATTATCATTATCCCATGCATGATCGGGACAACTCAGGTATTCTATCAGAGCTAACTCCAGACGATTTTATTAAGCTGAAAGTGAGTCGCAGGAGCCTGGGTGTCAGCAGCAGCAAATCTCCGGGCACGTGTGACTAGACAAGAAGGAGGAGACCTTGTGGAAAGGAGATGAAACTCTATACTCCTTTTCCTTGTCCCGAGGCTGTGCATGTCCTGCTGCCACTCACAGTACTAAGAGTCTCGAGATGATGTTATTAACACTCTCTAGCTCCCATGATGACTCTCACCTGAACAAAAACGCCTGGTGGTAGTTAGGGTACAGTACTACAGTTGTCCCTGCCATGAGAGGGTTACTTGTACAAATACTCACAATTCATGTTACTGTCAGCTGAGTACAATTGACTGGCAATCATCTAGTTTACAGTCCAGATTCCTATTTCAGCTTTGGGTACAGACAGGCTGGGGTAAAGAAGACCTTATCCAAAGATCTCATGACAAGCTCAGAAATCGAACCTGGTACTTCTTGGTTGGGGGCAAGCGTGTTTTTCCAATACACTGCTGTCGCGCTTTATGAGATGGCTAAGGGCCGTCTTCTGAGTTTTATAGGAGGCTTCGTAGTGCCTCTTCCACAGCGGTTTATTTTGCATATTGCTCTTTAACATTGTTTTTTTATATATATCATTTTAATAATCGACGTAATTTGCATCAATAACATACACACATACATAGGTGTACTGAGCAGAATAGATCGCTTAGGAAATGGTGTTACGAACCAGTTCCACTAAGAATTCTACCCCAATAGTTCAGATATACAGTTGAGGTTAGGAATGATGCTTCATCTTTAAGACGAACAGTTATGACCCTCTTACACATTATTCCAAAAATCTGCTGCGTTCCGAGGATCACATCAATGGGTTTCAGAATTCATTGTTCACTGTCCCGTTTTTATCGTATTGAAGTGGATCGATATTAGTGTTGGCAACAGAACATACTCTTGTCCCCTCCCTTCCCCCGCTGAACGCACTCTGTTCATTTCCATTTGTGATATCCCGCTTCATTATTCTTGTTTCAGGCGCTTGAGAGGACATATGATTTATTGTTTCCAACGCACTTTGCATCCGTTGATTCTGTTTCTTATTTCTGGCGGCGCTCACACAAGGCCTTTTGACTCGGTCAAATGCTTTTGAATTATTACACAACCTTTTTGAGACAACTGAACATAGATTTATAAAATGCATTCTTTTTTTTTTTTCTTTTTTTCTTTTTTTTTGAGGAAACTGAACACGTACATATTTTTCTCTACATTTTTTACTGAATATCAATAGTCTAAAATAAAGAGTACAATCAAAGTCTGTCTTTCTGCCTATTGCTAGACACCTTAATCTCGTAAAAGTGCAGTGCAGTAAGTGACAAATCTTCGCAAGGTTTAATCTTATTATTTGAAGGAAGATGAAACATCCAAGACACATATTAGTTAATCCCATGCATTGTTTGGCCAGTTCATAACAACGTTCCTAAGAAGCTGGGAAGATAAATAATGTTTGGGATGAATGCCTATCAACTGCACGAGGGTCAATAAGGCAAACGATCACAATCTTCCCCAAGAATACGATGCAGTGATTGGTTTACATCCAAGTCCCTAATTGCACCGCTGGGCAATCAGGGGAGGATATTTCTCTCTCTCTCTCTCTCTCTCTCTCCTGCCTGCTACTGTCCTCCTCCTTGCTTACCCCCTTCGCGTCCACCACCGCCACAGTGGAAGGTCCAGTTCAATTTGAGGTTTGGCCAAATAAGGGTTTCCGAAATTGGCCGAGCGGTGGACATTGTTGGTTTTGATAATGGCCAGTGTGAGGGTGGGGTGAATGTGAGCAGGAAGTGAAGTGGGGAAGGGTTGGGGATGTGAGGGTGGGGTAAATGTGAGCAGGAAGTGAAGTGGGGAAGGGTTGGGGATGTGAGGGTGGGGTAAATGTGAGCAGGAAGTGAAGTGGGGAAGGGTTGGGGATGTGAGGGTGGGGTAAATGTGAGCAGGAAGTGAAGTGGGGAGGGGTTGGGGATGTGAGGGTGGGGTAAATGTGAGCAGGAATTGAAGTGGGGAAGGGTTGGGGGTGAGTTCCAGTGTACAGGGACAGGAAATGTTTGGTGATCTCATCCTTGCCAGACAGAAGACAATCTAATGCCATCAACACAAAGCATACAAACGGAAGACAGTTTTACACACACACACACACACACACACACACACACACACACACACACACACACACACACACACACACACACACACACACAAACCTAATATACATAATTTCACCCAATACACAACAAGCCTTCATAGTCTTTACCTTCTCATTTCTCATCCTACTATATTGCATCAAACATAAACTTACACCTTCCGAATGCACTCAAGTTCACACAACCCTCACCTCCTTCCTTCTCACCACCCTTGCACCCTATCAAGCTACTAATGACACCTTTCTACACACTAATCTCACAAACTCTTAGCTGCACTTCTCTAACCACACTGTACCAATCTCAGACGTACATCATAACTTGCACCGTCTTTCCTTTACTTCCTTAACTTCACCCAGTCACACCCTGCTAAGAATGCCAACAAATTATACGGATTCATAGGTAGAGTATTCGAATATCAGTCGGAAAATATCATCCTCACCTCGTATAATGTTTTAGTACACCCACACTTACAGTATGTTGTACAGTTCTGGCCACCCTATTACAGAGCGAGAGAGAGAGAGAGAGAGAGAGAGAGAGAGAGAGAGAGAGAGAGAGAGAGAGACAGACAGACAGACAGACAGACAGACAGACAGACAAATTAATGTGACAAACAGGATCTCATTCCTACAGAGTCTGGCAACTTAGAACACACAATGTCTAAATTAACCATTAATTATGTCAGGGGGCTTTGTGTGTGTGTGTGTGTGTGTGTGTGTGTGTGTGTGTGTGTGTGTGTGTAATTCACCGGTTCGGTCAGGATCACTTGATGGTCGTGATCGTCAGCTTTTACCCTCCCGGAAGGGAGATGAGAGCTCATATAGTCCGATCTCAGGGCAAGGCTGTGACCTTCACACACGCACACACCCGTCCCCTTGCTCAAGGGGGACAGTATCCACCCACTTCGTCAGTGAAGCTTTTTCGCAACCTGAGAGAGGCGCGAACTCCCGTCCACCAGTTGGCAGGCGGGAACGTTACCACTGCACCAGCGAGCGGTGTAAGGTGTGTGTGTGTGTGTGTGTGTGTGTGTGTGTGTGTGTGTGTGTGTGTGTGTAATTCACCGGTTCGGTCAGGATCACTTGATGGTCGTGATCGTCAGCTTTTACCCTCCCGGAAGGGAGCTGAGTGTGTGTGTGTGTGTGTGTGTGTGTGTGTGTGTGAGAGAGAGAGAGAGAGAGAGAGAGAGAGAGAGAGAGAGAGAGAGAGAGAGAGAATTGTAATAAACGGAACATCCCTGATCTCATCATCTGGAACTGCTTCTGTACCCTACCCCATTTTCATACAAATCCCTCCCTTTCATATACCATGACCCTCTCCCTTTCATATAACCCTCTCCTTCTCATATAACCTCCTCCCATTCACGTAACATCTCCCTTTCATACAAATCCCTCCCATTCTTATAAACCGCCTCCCTTTCATATATGCCCTCTCCTTTCATAAAACTTCTTCCCTTTCCCATAAACCCCCTCCTCATAAACACCCTCCCTTTCATGTAAATCCCCTCCTTTTCATGTAAACCTCTCCCCTTCATATAAAGACCTTCCTATCATGCCAATCCCTTCCCTTTCATGTAAACCCCCTTTCTTTCATATTAGCCTCCTTCCTTTCATATAAACCTCAACCTTTCGTATAAACCCCATTCCTTTTATATAAGACTTCTTTCTTTCATATAAGGCTCTCCCCATTCATATAAGACCCTCTCCCTTATATATAAGACATTCTTCCTTTCATATAAACACCATGAAGGGAATGGTGATGCCCTCGCAAAAGGAAATTACAGAGGCACAAAAATATTGGACAAGATAATGAAGGTAACGGAGAGAGTCCTGCAGGTTATGGTAAGGGAAAGAGTAAATATTAATGCGATGCAGCTAGGTTTTATGCGAGGCAAAGGAACCACTGATGCAATATTCAGTGTCCGACAGCTTCAGGAAAAATATATAGAAAGGAAGTGGGAGTTGTACTTTGCAGATCTGGATAAAGTCTTTGACTGAGTTCCCAGGGAGGTGGTGAAGTGGAAATAGATAACGGTTGGAAAAGAGGAGTGTCTGCTTAACGTGGTAATGGCAACATACGGGGGTGCTCCCACCCAGGGGAGAATGAACAGAGGCTTTAGGGATGAATATTGACTTGCATCAAGGGTCAGTTTTCAGCCCCTTATTGTAGTAGCAGTAGTAGTGGTAGTAGTAGTTGTTCCCTAGGCAGTCTGGCCGAACAGCCCCAAGTCCCTTAGGAAGGCCATGGCCGAGACCGGGCTTTCCCACAGAGCTCTCAAAGAGTGTATGTCGTGTTGTTGACATAGGTGATTGTGTGAAATGCAGTCTTCCATAATGTGCTTAATAGTATGGGGTGCTGTGTTACATCCTGGACAGGCATCAGCGACAGAGTCATTCAGCCTCTTCTGGTAGCTTAAGAGGGCTGGATGGTGCCCACATCTCAGCCTGGCCAGGAGGACCCTGTCCTCACGAGGAAGATAGGATTCAGAAGGGTGGATGTCAGGAGGCCGTGCATGCAGCTGTGTGTTGTCTTTAAGTGATTGAATGAAGCGGCGAGTGATCTGAGTGTGGATATGCTTCTGGAAGCTGGTCTAAGGTGGGCGAGGGGGGAGAGATGACAGTATTTGTGTATGGTATCGTGTGCTGGGTGTTGTTTTGATGTTCCTTGGTGTGGGTGGATGTGCTGCCATGTACTGTAGTGGATGTTGTGGGTTTGTGGAGGCTGCAGCAAGAAACTGAATGCCTCTCATGTCTAGGTGATCCTTGACTTTGAGGACTTTGGTTTCTTGATGTAGGTGGTCTGTGGCTGTAGTAGGTGTGCAGCCCGTGATTATTTTTAGGGCCTTGTTCTGTAGTGTGTTTGTTTGTCACGGGGCTTGAAGCTGTCTCACGTGACCTCGGAACTGGATTCCCATGGGAGGTGTTGTATGTTGATGATTTGATGATGATAGCAGATAATGAGAGGGTGGCGGAGGAAAGATTTGGGAAGCGGAGAGGTGGAATGGGGAACAAGAGTCTAAGGGTAAACGCGGATTAAACAAAAGTGATGATACATAGAACTGATGGTGGCACTGTCGAAGGAGAGGGAGTGTGACCATGTGAGGTTTGCCAGAAGAGTTTGGGAAGTAAATCCATCTCGTGCATTGTTTGTGGTAAGTGGGCGTATAAGAGGTTTAGCGGTATTAGAGGTAGTCTGCGAAATAATGCTGAATCCGTGTGTGCTGTGTGTAGGATAGAGCGTTCAGGGACAGGGAGACGGGAAAGGATTGACTTGTTGGAGTCATTTGAGTGTGTGGAGGAGTTTTGTTATATGGGGGACATGATGTGTGCAGTGCAGAAGGTGGGGCTGGAGGTGGGACTCTTTGGCTAGGGTACGGAGTGGTTGGAAAAAGTTCAAGGAGCTGTTGCCTTTCCTGACATTGTAAGGTCTCTCCTTCTGTGCTAAGGGGTCCTTTTACCAGCATGTGTTGTGAATGTAATGCTGTACGGCAGTGAGACTTGGGCAGTAAAGGAAGAGGATATTCGTAAGCTCAAACGAACAGAGATGATAGTGAATAGATGGATGTGTAATGTGTTCTTGAATAACAGGCCTTAGGGGGTTAGGACTGCGAATGAAGATTTGGGAGGAAAGGTGGCACTTGAATGGATTACTGTTGTGATGAAAAGAGAGAGGGAGATGATTTGGGCATGTGGAGAGGGTAAAGGATGACAGTTAAATGCAGAGGGTGAGAGGTGCGAAAGTTGACGATAGGGTTGCAAGAGGCAGACCGAAAAAGACCTGATACGAGGTCGTAGAATGTGGCCTCATGGGTAGGAGACTGAACAGAGAGGCTGCCAGAGATCAAGCAGCGTGGGGAGCCGCCGTTAAATGACAAAGGCAGACGCATCCAAACATGTTGGAGTTTTTATAAACGAACGAGGGAATGACACCCTTTTACATCAGCCCCCCCCCCCACCCATTCATCTAAGACCCCACCCTGTCATATTAACCCCCCTCACCTTCACATTAACCCTTCCTCTTCCTCTTCTAAAAGCTCCTTCCTTTTCATATTAGCCCCCTCCGTATCATGTAAGTCCCTCCCTTTCACATGAGCCCCCTTTTCATATAAGGCCCCTTTCATATAAACCCGTTCCTTCCATATAAGTCCCCTTTTCATATCGACCTGTTACCTTTCGTATAAGTCCCCTCCCTTGTATATAAACCCTTCCCTTCATATATGCCAATCTATTTTGTATAAACCACTCCCATCATATAAGCCCCTGCCATTCATATAAAACCCCTTCCCTTTCATAATAAATCCCTCTCCCTCTCATATACTGCAAGTCAATTTCCATTTTATAAGGAACCCCCTGTTTAATATAAGCTTTATTATCCCGCTTTTCCTATAACACCCATTATTTCAAACAGGGCTTTTCCCTTTCATATAAACCCCACCCTCACCCGTTCATATCATTCCCTTCCAACCTATCTTTCATCTCATAGTGGTAAAGGGATAAATTCGGGACACTTAGGTGGATTCCTCCCGAAATTGCCCCACTTAAAATACGGACAAGCTATGTAAAATCCATCCTAGACAATTTACCCACCAACAAAGCTCCAGGCCCAGATGGAATTCCGCCAATTGTTTTGAAAAAGTGTTCCCCTGAACTTGCCTCTCTTTTAGCTAAATTATTCAGACTAGTCATACGTACTTCTTTATTCCCAAATTCATGGAAAGAAGCCAGTATCCACCCATTTCCGAAGAAAGGAAGTTCCTCTGCCCCCTCGATTACAGACCAATAGCTGTCGCATCTTCTCTTGGTAAGGTATTTGAAACTTTAATTAATAAGCACATTGTTAAACATCTTGAATCCAACAACTTAATTCGTGATAGACAATATGGTTTCGCCACGAAAGATCCACCATTGACATACTCAATCTCCTAACTCATACCATCCATCAATCAATTGATCTACATGGAGAAACTCATGCAGTAGCTCTTGATATTTCTAAAGCTTTCGACAGAGTATGGCACCGTTCCTGCTGTCCAAACTCCATTGCTATGGACTAACGTCTTTTGTTCCTTTGATTTCTTCCTATCTTAGTGACAGGAAAGTAAGAGTAAAAGTAGATGATGTATATTCCAATTTCCACTCAATTAATGCCGGCGTGCCACAGGGATCAGTTCTGGCACCAACCCTATTTCAGGTTCATATTAATGATCTCTTATCTGTCACCCACAATCCCATCCACTCATACGCAGATGACTCAACACTACATAGTTCATTCACACTCAGACACCCATTTACAAAGTCTAATATCTCTACCTCTCAACTCAGTACAGCCATCTCCATAAATCAAGACCTATCTACGATTAGTGAATGGGGACAAAACAACCTAGTCTCTTTTAATGCTAGTAAATCTAAATATATACAATTTACTAATAGACAGATATTACCAGATTCGTACATTACCTTCAGTGCCACCAGTATTCCCGTCTCCAAAAGTATTGAAATTCTTGGCGTCTCACTTAACAATGCCCCCGGCTGGACCACTCATGTTAGATCATTTGCTATAACTGCCTCAAAGAAACTTGGATTATTGTACAGAGTCCGTAACTTCTTCGCTGATGAGCAGTTAGCTATAATTTATAAGAGTCATGTGCGCTCTCAGTTTGAATATTGCTCATACCTCTGGAATGAGTGTGGAGAGGTTGCATTAAAACAACTAGTTGAAATTCAGAACAAAGCTGTTAGAATTATTAATGACCCTGCCATTACAATTAAACTACCTCCCCTGCAAGTAAGAAGGAATGTTGCCTCCCTTGCATTGTTTTACAGATATATTTTACAGATATATATATATATATATATATATTTATTCATTTATATATATATATATATATATATATATATATATATATATATATATATATATATATATATATATATAGATAGATAGATAGATAGATATAGATATATATATACATTACCCGTGAATATTACACACACAGCCTCTGTATTACCCAATTATATCTCTGCAGCATCATTAATCTGTTTCATATATTATTAATGCTGTGGCCAGAGAACTTTATTGGACTCAGGAGAAACTTTTTGAACTGTTTTTTTTTTCATTTCCATGTTCCTCTAGACGACTATATTAAGTCAAGGAGAGACTTTATGAAATGTAGGAATCATATAGTCTTTCTTAACTTGTATTATTTTTAGAGCCCTTTCCTTGTTTGAATTAATCGTCAATGAATATCAAAATTAAATAAAAATTACCGGTACGTTCTCGGCCTCACAGGGGTTTATGGGGCACTGTACTTCACACCGACTACCTTCACTTAATCTCATCTTACACTCATGGTCGACACGACTCTGATATTCAAATAATTTTAGTAAGCAAGAGAGAGAATCAGAGGTGTCTTTAATACTGTCACAAGTAACTCTCTCATGATCGGGAAAACTCCAGTATTTTATTTTTGCTGACAACAGGCAAGTTTACATAACTGACTGTCAGTCACAGGGAGTTAAAAAGACACCCATTTTTTCTGCAACAGTGGTGTAACCAAAGGATGGAAGTCTTTTGAGAGCGTCACTCTCGAAGAAAATCGTACAAAAAATCTAGTTCGCTCACTTTGAGATGCGTGAACATTGAACATATATTAAGCTGAAAAGATTTGAGATCGTGGATCGAGTCAAAAAGCGGAAAGAATATAACTGTTCCAGAGATGACCAGAAGTGCACGTGTAGGACTAAGTATATCGGGTAACTTGTGCTCTAGTCATGGACAGACGGGTGTTGCATGCCCTCCCTAATGGAAGAACGCGCAGTCAGATAGTTCAGGAAAATAGTAGTTGGTATAATAGCGTTGGTAATGATAGAGTGATAAAACACTGCGACGAAAACAAAGATACCAAAGGGAATCTGTATTCAGAGATGCAGTAATTAGGCGAAATGTCTTTTGACTCCATCCATATAAAATAAAGAGCTGTGCTCCGCAGTGTGATGAAAGAAACTCATGCAGGGTCAGCAGCCAAGCAGGATTAAATAACGCAAGAAATCAGTTCAGCATGTCTGACCTGAGAGAGAGAGAGAGAGAGAGAGAGAGAGACTGTGATTTACACAAGATTGAGCATGAAGAAAACAAGTCATTCAAGTACTGTATATTGGGTGATGATGGACGTCTTACCAAGTTTAATCATCATTTTGATCCTGTTCCCGTGCAAGAGGTGGGATAACATTAATTAGTACTTTCAGACTATATATATATATATATATATATATATATATATATATATATATATATATATATATATATATATATATATATATATATATATATATATATATAGTGGTAGGTGGGGGCTCTCACCGTCCACTCACTCAATGTAGTGCTGCTGTCGGGTGTCTGCCCTTTCCTCTCCTCCATCCTTCCTTCCTTCCATCCTCTTCTGTCTTTCTTTCCTTCATTCGTTCCTTGTACTTCTGCCTATGGGTGACCTTACACTCCCTCTTCTGTCTTTTTTCCTTCATTCCTTCCTCTTCCTTCTGCCTGTGGGTGACTCTACATTGAGTGACAGCCAAATAGTTTCCTGAACACCAGGAAACCATTTACTACGCTGGGTGGTAACCATATAACCAAATTTTGGCGCCTTGTAGTTTAGTGGGTACTTATTGCACTCCAATCGGATTGAGCCGGTGAAGGTTTATATCCAAGGAGTGGTTGGGGTTGATTGCTCATGTAATGTCACTCAGGGATGAGTGAGGCTGGTCACTCTCATCTTAAATGTCGGGACCAACTACCTAGTCCCGGGCTCCTACGCTCCTCATGGAGCAATGTAGGATAGGATGATGAATGGATCTCTCTCTCTCTCTCTCTCTCTCTCTCTCTCTCTCTCTCTCTCTCTCTCTCTCTCTGTATATATATATATATATATATATATATATATATATATATATATATATATATATTGTTACATAGCCTATGATTTCATCACCCTTTGTGTAATTTTAACGCACAGTATGCTGCATGTTTGATCACGAGCGTGTTCTGCCTCAGTCCCCCCCTTCTACCGTTATAGTAGAGTAAGTCGTCCTTTCTTTTGTTGAGAGCAGGATTTTCAGCTCTTTGTCCCCATGGCTTCATTTGCGCGTCCTTCTTACAAGTTGTATCAAGCTCTGCTGGCCCCTATATAATGAGCTCAGTCTCTGCATCATTGCCACTTAGATCTGCTCCTCATTTTGTTCACATCTCTGTCCTCCCCTGTACAGATATTATTATTGTGAGTGCTCAAGAAATCTCCAAACATCTAGCAGCTGTGTGTAATTTGAGTATAACTGTTGTATTTTTTCTTGTACTGTGTAGCATAAGGTTAATTCTTAGGCCTAGTGAGGTTTTTGATTAATGTTGGGTTTTATGTCAGTCATTATTGATAATAGTTTGTATCTGTAATAATTTATCTTGCATTAACTGAGCATTACCTGGTGTATTTTCATTTTATCAGGGCTGACTTAGATAAATTTACTCTCGCTAATTTCGTGTTAACAGAGGCTATTGCAGTTAACCATATATTTAACCTGTTTATTTGCCATTACATTATCCTTATGAGTCCTGAATGTTTTGTTGTTAGTTTGAGCATTAAACTTTAACTTGTAATTTTACCTAACTCTTTTGTTTTGAACCTGGAACTTTACGGGACAGTAGTGACTCTTAGTATTCTCACTTAAAGTGTACATTATCTTTCTCTGTTCCGTAACATAAATTTGGCGACCTCTTATCAGGATATTCAGGATGTTATCATAAGGATATTGCTCGATATTTTGTGACTGTTACTTATTCATGATGTCTACTGTTACTACACTTGATAAAGCCAAAGATTTTTTGTCAAATGTGCAAACAGTGTGTGATGTAGAAAACAGAACAAAGAATGAACTTAAGCTTGTTGCTCAACAATTGGGAATTGCTGTTCGCTCTCATCATTCTAAAGATCAAATTGTTGACATGATTAATGAAAACTTGTTTAATGTAACTCCTCGAAATGAGCAAACGCAGATTGAATTAGCTAAGTTACAGCTAGCCCTGCAGGAGTCTCGTGCTAAGGAGGCTGAATTTCAGGCCCGTTCTAAAGAGGCTGAGGCACAAGTTGAAATTGCTAGGATTCAGGCAGACCATGAGTATCGCATGAAACAAGGTGGAACTGGATCATCTAGCTCTGATGATTTTGACGTGGCTAAAAATGTTAAACTTGTCCCTCCTTTTAATGAATCTGATTTAACAAAGTATTTTCAGTTGTTTGAGAGGGTAGCTACAGGTTTTAGTTGGCCCAAGAAGTATTGGCCAGTACTCCTTCAAACTGTTCTCACCGGTAAAGCTCAAGTAACTTATGCATATTTGCCTCAGGATCAATCTGATAATTATGATGTAGTTAAGAGCTTGATTCTTAAGGCCTATGAGCTTGTTCCTGAAGCCTATAGAGTAAAATTTAGGACAACTTACAAGCAAGATAAGCAATCCCATGTTGAGTATGCAAAAATCAAAGAAGATCTGTTAGAGCAGTGGTTAAATTCTAAGAATGTGGATTCTGATTTTGGTAAATTTAAGCAGATGATTTTGTTGGAGGACTTCAAGAGGTGTATTTATAAGGATGTAAGCCTATATCTTGATGAGAGAAGAGTAGATAATTTGTCTGATGCTGCAGTTTTAGCTGATGAATATGTTCTCACTCACAAGAGATATTCTAGAGAAAAAGGGAAAGCTGAGAGTAAGTACGTTGCCTCTACTCAGAGTACAGGTAACAGGAAAGAGAATAAGGATGATGTTTCTCAGGAAGTAAATACCAGCTTCACCTCAAGATTTCAGAAAAGTAAATGTACTTATTGTAGTAAGCTTGGTCATACTACGGAGAGATGTTTCAGGAGACAGCGTGATGTGAACAAAAAGGAGTCTTTAAATATTCAGTCAATTGGTCTAGTGTCCACTCTTGAGAGTTCCCAGAATGCTTTAACTGAGTTAACTGAACCTGCTTTGAGGGGTAACTTAAATTCTCATGATGGAGCTCCTCTTTTGAGCAGTAACGTGGGTGACACTCTCAAGAGTTCATGTGCTAATTTCCTGTCTGATGGTTTTGTCAGTCCTCTGGACAGTAATGACAGGAAATCAGTTAAAATATATCGTGATACAGGTGCTTGCCAATCCCTTATGCTGACCAGTGTTCTAGGCTCTAATGTTAATTCCTCTGATGAAACTGTAATCTTACAAGGTGTAGGGAATAATTACTTCTCTGTCCCTCTGTGCAGAGTGAATTTAGAGTCTGGTTTTGTTAATGGTTCCGTTATGGTTGGGTTGGTTGAGACACTCCCAATGTCAGGTGTAACTTTCTTACTTGGAAATGATATTGGTGGAAGTCAAGTGTGTCCAGCTCCTCAGTTGTCTAGTGAGCCAGTGGCTGCGACCCAGGATTGTGATGTCCCTGATGTGTTCCCTGCATGTGCTGTCACTAGGGCTAAGTCTAAAGTTACTGGTGATTTAGAGGATAATGATGATGATGATGTTATCCTAGCTGACACTTTTCTTGCTAATTTGGACCACTCACCAGATGAGGCAGTACCCCGTAGTGTTGATAATTTGTCTCGTCAAGAGTTGGTTGAGTTGCAGGTTGCTGACCCTGAGTTGAAAGGGCTAGCTAACTCTGCTTACAGTGAAGAAGAGTCAGCCGGTGCTTCTACTTGTTATTATGTAAAGTCAGGAGTACTTATGAGGAAGTGGAGACCCCCAACAGCATCAGCCGACTGTGAATGGGAGGTTGTACATCAAGTTGTCATCCCTCGTGTTTGTAGGCAGGATATCATTAGAGTGGCTCATGATTCCAGTTTGGCAGGACACCTTGGAGTGTGGAAGACTGTGGCACGCATTTTGAAACACTTCTACTGGCCAGGTATCTTCAGGGATGTTTCCTGGTATTGTAAGTCTTGTCACACCTGTCAAGTTGTGGGGAAGTGTAATCAGACCGAAAAGGTTGCACCTCTAGTTCCCATTCCTCCTTTTGAGGCGCCTTTCACCCGTGTGTTGGTGGATATTGTGGGCCCTCTTCCTAAGACTTCTTCAGGATTTTCTTATGTGTTGACCCTGATTAATATGGCTACTCGTTATCCTGAAGCCATTCCACTTAGAAATATCTCAGCAAAGAACGTGGTTAAGGAAATGCTAGGGTTCTTCACAAAGTCTGGTCTGCCCAAGGAGGTACAGTCAGACCGGGGAAGTAATTTCATGTCAAACGTTTTCAAGCAGTCTCTGAAAGAGTTGGGCATCACCCAGATCACGTCTTCAGCTTACCATCCCCAGACCCAAGGAGCGTTGGAGAGATATCATCAAACACTCAAATCGATGCTCAAGAAATACTGTTTGGAACATCAGAAAGACTGGGATAAAGGTCTTCCATTCGTTGTGTTTGCTGCAAGAGAATCTCCAAATGAATCACTGGGCTTCTCACCTTTTGAACTACTGTTTGGCCATGAAGTAAGAGGACCCCTTAAGTTACTCAAGGAATGCTGGCTGTCGGAGGAAGATGACGTCAACCTGCTGGAGTATGTGATGAAGTTCAAAGAACGGCTGTCCACTGCTTTACAGTTGGCGAGAGAGAATTCAGGAGCTGCTCAGGAGAAGATGAAGACTTGGTATGATAAGAAGTCCAGGTTACGCCACTTTCAGCTAGGAGATCAGGTTTTGATTCTGCTACCAGTGCATGGGCAACCTCTTCAAGCCAAGTTTAGTGGCCCTTATTTCGTGGAGAAGAAACTCAGTGATGTCAGCTGTGTCGTCACCACACCAGATCGTGGAAAGAGCAAGCAACTGTGTCACATCAACATGCTGAAGTTGTATCACGGGCGGGACGAGAATGATCCAGTCTGCACTGTGGCTGTTCCACCCGGGTTTGCGGGTGAAGTTCTCCCATGCAGTGTGAGCCTGGGTGATAGTTTGGGGAGGAATCCTGATATCATGAGTGATCTCCAGGCTGAGCTTTCTCATCTGCCTCCCGGGGAGGGGCAGGAGTTTTCGGCATTACTGCAGGAGTACCCGCAAGTGTTCCGTGCCACTCCAGGAAGAACCACTGTGTTGATGCATGATGTCGATGTTGGAGACGCAAAGCCATTTAAATTGCCTCCTTACCGTGTGAACCCAGTGAAAGTTCCTCTCATCCAGAAGGAGCTTGGCTACCTGTTGGACCACAAGATGATTGAGCCCAGTCAGAGCGAGTGGAGTTCTCCTGTCACTCTAGTCCCTAAGCCAGGTGGGTCACAGAGGCTTTGCATCGACTACAGACGTGTTAATCAGATAACCAAAACAGACACTTACCCTCTCCCTCGTGTGGAAGATTGCATAGACAAGATCGGAAAGGCTAGGTACATAAGTAAGTTTGATTTGTTAAAGGGATACTGGCAAGTACCTATGACTGAACGTGCTAGGGAGATCTCATGTTTTGTAACATTAGGAAAGACTTTTGCATGTTCTGTAATGCCATATACAGATTGTTTTAGAGTAATAAGAAATTTCCTTTGTAAATTTCTTTTTTCTTTGTGGGGAGGTGTTACATCGCCTATGATTTCATCATCCTTTGTGTAATTTTAATGCACAGTATGCTGCATGTTTGATCACGAGCGTGTTCTGCCTCAGTCCCCCCCTTCTACCGTTATAGTAGAGTAAGTCGTCCTTTCTTTTGCTGAGAGCAGGATTTTCAGCTCTTTGTCCCCATGGCTTCATTTGCGCATCCTTCTTACAAGTTGTATCAAGCTCTGCTGGCCCCTATATAATGAGCTCAGTCTCTGCATCATTGCCACTTAGATCTGCTCCTCATTTTGTTCACATCTCTGTCCTCCCCTGTACAGATATTATTATTGTGAGTGCTCAAGAAATCTCCAAACATCTAGCAGCTGTGTGTAATTTGAGTATAACTGTTGTATTTTTTCTTGTACTGTGTAGCATAAGGTTAATTCTTAGGCCTAGTGAGGTTTTTGATTAATGTTGGGTTTTATGTCAGTCATTATTGATAATAGTTTGTATCTGTAATAATTTATCTTGCATTAACTGAGCATTACCTGGTGTATTTTCATTTTATCAGGGCTGACTTAGATAAATTTACTCTCGCTAATTTCGTGTTAACAGAGGCTATTGCAGTTAACCATATATTTAACCTGTTTATTTGCCATTACATTATCCTTATGAGTCCTGAATATTTTGTTGTTAGTTTGAGCATTAAACTTTAACTTGTAATTTTACCTAACTCTTTTGTTTTGAACCTGGAACTTTACGGGACAGTAGTGACTCTTAGTATTCTCACTTAAAGTGTACATTATCTTTCTCTGTTCCGTAACAATATATATATATTTCCTTGGCAGCATCTCATCTAAAAACAAATCACTCAGACCTAATCAAATGCCCTTAAGCCAGTCACCTCTAACCCGGCGTTAATTGTAGAAATCTGACTTAAGCTCACTCAGCTTCATTAAAGCAAGATGAGAGAGAGTCCGAGGGGATTAGTACTCATGAGTCATGATGCATATTTCCTGGGGGAGAGAGGAGGCAAGGAGGTGGGTGGGAGTTAACAGAATTTGGGGTACCGGAGGGGGCGAGGCGGAGAGAACGGGGAGGGGGGGTAAGATAAGAGGGGAGAGGGAGGGAGTGAAGTCAAAGGGAGGGTTTGAGGTGCTGGAAAAGGTGAAGAGAGGGATGAAGGACATGTGGGGGGGGGTGTATAAGAGAAAAAGAAATAGGAAGATGAAGGGATGGGAGAGTTACTAGGAATAAAAAGGGAAGGAGTACTGATGGTTGGGGTGGCTGTGATATGAGGTGAGGAGGTTTGAAGGGTTGAGAGATGTAAAGGGAGGAATGGAGGAGATGGAATTAAATAGAGATTGTTGAATAAAATTGTCTGAAGATCGCAAGAACACATTATCAAAGACGTTCGCGGGCTGAAGTGGTTTAGTGAACTGGGGAAGCAGGGGACGGTACTGGGGAGATGGGTAGGCGGTGGTGGGAGGTAAGGGAGGGAGATGGCAGGGATGAAAATACACACACACACACACACACACACAAGACCTCTCAAATGAAGCACTCGAATATGAGGCATAATCTTGTGCCTGTTTAAAACAATTCTACCATCATTTTCTCCTCCTTTCATTTTCCATTCCACTAAATGCTACGATTACTTCCCTTAGACTTTTTTTTAAAACCATCTTGTCACCATTAGACGACTGAATTAAGATGGGCAGAGACTTTTATCCGAAGAACTGGAAGTAATCTTAACGAACTCCTTCATTAACAAAAGGATGGTGCCAAGTAGCAATAAAATCTTAAGGTAACAGCAAGGTTAAATAAAAAAAAAAGTCATCATACTAATTGGGTTACAACATAAATAAAACTGACATACTCATAGCAACAGATACAGTAGATATAGATATATAGATAAATACAGATATAAAGACAGACAGACAGACACAGGTAAATAAATATAAATAGACATACAGATAGATAAGACAGATACTAAAGGTGAATAGATAAAGTTATACAGATTCAGACAGATAGATATAGATGCAGATATAGATATAGATGCAGATATACACATATATAGCCACTATCAACCCACTCACTCACAGGGATAGATATAGATATAGCTGCAGATATCCATATATATCGCCATTATCAACCCACTCACTCACAGGGATAAATATAGATGTAGATATAGATATAGCTGCAGATATCCATATATATCGCCATTATCAACCCACTCACTCACAGGGATAGATATAGATATAGCTGCAGATATCCATATATATCGCCATTATCAACCCACTCACTCACAGGGCGCTCTCCTAGTCGCCATAAAATCTGAAGACAGCAGCAACAAGATAAAAAATTGTCACATTACTGAGAGGGTTAAGACACTTCTCCACGCCTCCAAACTTAATAGCCAACATTCCCCCCTCTTTTCCATTTTCATTTCCATTAAGCATGACTATTATATCAAGCCCCGTCTAAAACCTCTCACCATTACCTTTAACCACCTTTAAACCCCGATAAATGCTTTGCCTTTGGGACTGATATGATCTGCAGGCTAGAAAAATAAATACTTGCCTCTACGATAATATGTTTTGTAGACTAGGGAAAAATACTGTAAAGTCTTTCATACTATAAAGTCGCTGTGAAGAGGTTAAAGAAGGCTAACTTTACCAGCCCTGAAACTCCAGGATAAATCTGAATATAATTTTGTGGAGTCAGAATGAAAAAGAAAATATGATATCCGATAATAGAGGTAAATGACTGGGAAATATTCTTACTAAATTCCAAATTCATCTGATTTTCTGAAGACTTAGAGTAGCCCCCTAAACACCACCTCCCTGACCCACAGCCTCCTTCCATCTACTAGTTCCCTCCTTGCATCTTGCAATTTCCATTTCCCTCACCCTTAACTCCCTTCCATGTTCCAGCCTCCTCTCCCTCATTTACAAGGCATCTTTTCTTTCTGTTTATACATTCTATTTGGCATTTCTATTAAGCATACTTTACCCAGTTGATTATTTCTCATCCTACATGTTTTTTTATCTGCTTAGAAATGACCTAATCTACGTTTCATAATAATTATATGTTTACATTTACTTATTTAATCATTCATTCATTAATTCATTTATTCACAGTAAGCTCGTCTCAGAGCTGGCAACGTCCACACTATTAACACCTTCGGCTCGAGGAAGTGATGGATTTTTGTGGTGTTGCTGTGGATGTGCTGGAAAACATAAGAAGTACTTTGGGATGGCTCGTCCATGTGGAGAAAATGGATAATAAAAGTTTGACTAGGTGTGTGTGTGTGTGTGTGTGTGTGTGTGTGTGTGTGTGTGTGTGTGTGTGTGTGTTTGTGTGGATGTGGGTGTGTGTAAGTTGGATGACGGTAGAGGGAGGGGGAGGCCTGGGATGAGATCGGGGAATTCGGAAGAGATGTATACGAAGGAAGGTGAGGAGAGATGGATAGATGGCAGCTTGGTGGCCGAGGAAGGCATGGCATGGAGGAAACTCACTTGTGGCCACCCCTTGCAGGGATTAAGGCGTCTGGCTATAGAAAGAGAACTTAAGTACGTCATTTATATTTTATTCTCTCCACCTACAGATCATTTCATTCCAGTTTAGGGGGGACGTTTGGCAGGAAAGGGATTAGTTAAGGCCGTATCTAACCCTTCCAGCTCAAAATATCTCTTCTAACCAGAATAAATTGCCCGGAGTGAGAATGAGCTCAAAAGGACGTCGCTCGTATTCACGGCGTTTTCGTCACCAACAAAATGCTCTCCTGAAGCTGAAAAAGAATAGTGTTTTAGCAGCAAGAATGAACTAAAAAAAAAAATGGGAATACCGAAGGGGTTATTGTTCCTTTCAAGAATTTACTATAGAATAAAAAGTCTCAGTAGTGAAGGGGGGTTAACGTTCCTTCCTGCTGTGCGAAGCGGCGTACAGAGTGGAGTGTTGTCTACCTGGCGGGCGGGGGTCGTAGTTGGAAGTGGATGCGACGTTTATGATGGAAACTGTACCCTTCCTTCAATCTCTTCTTCTTTGCCTATCTCGCCACCTCTCACCTCTCGCCCACTGTCTTTCTCTCTACTGCCATAACCCTTCTCTCTCTCTCTCTCTCTCTCTCTCTCTCAAGATCCCAAGGAACCCCTGGGGCAGGCAGTCTGATTCTGGCGAAACTCGTCCATTACTCCTCTCAGGGCTTGACAGATCTCAACTATTTACCCGTCCCCGCCCCTCGGGTATTGTTTTTACTCGGGTTGTCTGTCTGTCTGTTTGTTTGTCTGTCTGTCCTTCCGTTAACAACTTTACGCGAACACTACTGGTGCTATTTTGGCTAAAATTACAGGGAAGATGGGAGTCATTCTGATCACCTGATTAAATTTTGGGCCAAATTTGGTCACGGCCCAGGCTGTAGGCCCCTCAAAATGTAAAAACACGGGGACGAGTAATAATCGTTTTTTCACAATAACTCATTTCAAATTCGTCATATCGACATGAAATCAAAACCTAAAGGTGCATCTTTCGAATCTCCATCCTATAACATGCCTCATTACATCAGGGGGGTCACCCCCCACTTAGCGGTAGGGGGGCCAGTGCAATGGTGGGTAGGGCCTAGAATTTCAAATGAGCATAAAATGGTCAGTTTTCACCCGATTTACTCCAAATTTGATATGTGACATCTTTGACTAGATATCCTGTTGTGTTTATACGTCAGAAGTAAAATGACTGCCAAGGACGGGTTTGCTTTGCCTTAACACTGCTCCTTATTAATTCTTGCTTTTGCAAAACGATTTTAATCCGCACAAGAACTTACATTCTTGCTTCTGTCAAATGATTTTATGCAGTATAGGATCCAAGTTCTTACATTCTCGCGTGTCTGTCTAAAATTTAGGTTCCACGAGCTATCCAGCCTCTCCTCTGGTCATGTGACTGCAAAGGTTTGATAGAGAAACATATAAAGTGGAAACACAGAGGCATGGGCAAGGGAGAGCAAGTAAAACCAAGTATATGGCCTAAAACAGTGCCTAATAATAAACTCTGCAAGATTTCCAGCCCTGCCTCTTGTCACTTATTTCACGTTTGAGAAACAGAAACATAAATAAGAGCAAAGAAACAGGCCTGAGCAGGGTAGACCAAGTTGATTCTAAGATACATTCAATAAACTATGAAAACGTAGGAGTCCACAAGACGTCAAAAACCCATTTCAAATGCCCTTCACAGATTTTGACACAGAAAAATGAACAGGAGAAAAACACAGCTATAAACAGGGCAGACCAAGTACCGTAAAATTTAATATATAGTCTGGAAATTGTGCCTAAAACAAAGGTTCCCCGTAATGTCCATCCTCTCCTGTCATTCTGCAGGTCAGGTAACAGATTTATATTCAGTAATAAATAGCAGACCATTAATATAAACCAAGGCAGAGTGCATGAAGGGGAAGCGTTTATAATTATCACCTTAGAACAGGAAGAGGAATCTGAAAGTTAATGTAAACAAGAGTAAAGTTATGGTGTTTGAGGGGAATGAAGTCACAGAACGTAGAGTGAGGTTGGATGGTGAGGATATGGAAAATGTGACTGCATTCTAGTACTTGGGTAGTGTGATGAGTAAGGATGGAACTTTGGGGGATAAAGTGCGTGAAAGGGTACAGCAGGGAAGGAATGTTGGTTCACTGAAAGCAGTAATGAGAAATAGGGAAGTGAGTATGGAAGTTAAGAAGTCACTGCATGATAGTATTGTGATCCCTACCCTGTCGTATGGAAGCGAGGCGTGGACCTTGCAAGAGGGGAACAAGTCAAGAGAGAGAGAGGAGGAATTGAGTTACCTGAGAGGAGCATGTGGAGTGACATGGAGGGACAGGTTGACGAATGAAGAAGTGAAAGAACGTTGTGGGGTGGATGTGGATGTGGTTGAGAAGATTAGGAGCAATACACTGAGGTGGTTTGGACATGTGGAGAGAATGGAGAACGAAAGACTGACTAAGAGGGTGTACGTAGGTGTGATGGAGGGAGGGAGAGGGAGGGGTAGACCGAGGATGAGGTGGAGGGATGGAGTTGAGAGGTATATGAGGGAGAGAGGAGTGAGTTGGGGGGAGGGTAGTCAAATGGTGGGTGACAGAGCGACTTGAAGGCGTTTTGTGTGTGGCCACCCTTTGCGGGATTAGGGCGTCGGGCTATAGATAGATAGATAGAACAGGATAGAATACAAAGGTTCCTCGTAATGCCCAGACCCGCCTTACTTCAGAATCAAAAGTATGAGTTCCACGTAATGTCTAGCCCTAAGCTCGTCATGCATTCAAAGGTTTGGAAGCAGTGCTATTAATGGGAGAAAATCACTGAACAGCAGGAGCAGCGATGTTTGGATAAAAGCACAGGCATGAATGGGGTTAGGCCAAGTAGAATTTAATGAACCTAAAAAGTGACTTTGAAAAAAAAAAAAAAAAAAAGCCACCTAACATCCAGCCCCACCTCTCTTGATGCAGTTTACAGGCCTAGATACAGAATCATAAATATGAGATAAGAAACACAAGCTAAGGCTACGTACACAAGGCAGAACTAAATATGCCCAAATCAGTGCTTAAATAAAACAATCCAAGCAGTCCACCGCTACTCTCGTTGTACACGTCACTGCTTTAGATACAGTAAAATAAAAGGTAATAATAAGCATAAGTTAGGGCATAGTAAACGAAGCAGAACTTGTAAGTGCCATCTAACACCCGACTCCTGTCTTAATGTGGTGCGCCGTGTTTGCTGTTTCAGATAAGGTAAAAACAGGAGAATTACAGCAATAAGGAGAAAGGTGGGGCGCACGATATAGAATCCCCAGGTGTGCGCTATGGCCATCCTCCTCTGCTCCTCGTCTTGTACATAATCCATGACACATGTCTCGTACTTATTATAAAGATAAACTGAGTACAAGGGAAGGATGTGGTGGACGGGGGGCAGATCGCCACAGACCCCTTCGACGGTCCTGAATGGGTCTGGAAGCAAGGAACGAAGAAGAGGGACCCGTCGGCCCCAGACGTCCAGGGTCCAGGCTGAGGGTGCACTGTAAATAGTTTTAATGTGGGATGTCATGATTTGTGCCTCCTCCGCCACCCTGGACTCCCATATGCTGATACCCACTCCTACCAGACTTCCCATGGCCACAATAAATAGATACTGAATTACTTCTGCCCCGCGTACCTGCATTTTTAGTACTCTTTTTTTTACAATTATCCGTACAGTAAAATAATGGGTACTATTTCAAACTACTACTGAGGGCTAAATATTCTGGACAAATCAGCACATAACAAGATAATACAATAATACAGCTATAACAACTGGCGTGACTGCGATTACGAGTTCCTCGTAATAAACAAACTTTTTCTCCGTCTACTAATGATAACTTCCTTATAGTTATCATGGAACTCAGTTATCTTTAGGTCCAAGCAAAGTACGCATCATCATCATCATCATCATCATCATCATTAATGGAAAGGGAATGGGTGGCTCGAGAGTGGAATGGGGAGGATGTGGATGAGGTGAAGTGGACGGGGAAGGGATTAGTGAGTGGAGAGAGATGGAGGAGTATGTGTGGGTGAAGTGGAAAGGAGAAGGATTTTGGTGCGTAGGGGTGGGAGAGGGAGAAGCTGAGTGACAGCAGAGGGAGGTACAAGGTGTGGTTGAGTGAGGGTAGAGGGGGAAGGGTGTGATTGAGTGGGGGTAGAGGGGAAAGGGTGTGGGTGAGTGGTGGGGAAGAGAGGTGTGGGTGAGTGGAAGGGATCAAGGGGAAGAATATGGGTTCATGCAGTGGGCGGAAAAGGGTGAAGATGTGTGGGTAGGGTAGGGTGTGGGTGAGCGAAGGAGGACAGGAGAGGGTGAAGGCGGGTGTAGTGGACGTGCAAGTGTGTGTGTGTGTGTGTGTGTGTGTGTGTGTGTGTGTGTGTGTGTGTGTGTGTATATATATATATATATATATATATATATATATATATATATATATATATATATATATATATATAAATATATTTATATATATATACAAGGAAGGATGTGGGTGAGTATATGGGGACAGGAAAGGGAGTGAGTGAATGTTGTGGACGGGAAAGTGGAGGAGAGGGAAGGATGTGGGTGAGTATATGGGGACAGGAAAGGGAGTGAGTGAATGTTGTGGACGGGAAAGTGGAGGAGACGGAAGGATGTGGGTGAGTGTACTAGGGCAGCGGGAAGGGTGTAGGTGAGTGAAGTGGATGGGGAAAGGAGTGGGTGAATGGAGTGGGGGCAGCGGGGATGGTGTGGATGTGTGGTGTGAGACAGGAGGAAGGGCCTGAATGAATGTAGGAGGAAAATGGGAAGGGTATGGATGAGTTTCGGGTCTGAGAGATGAAAGCATGTAATAGTAAAGATCCTGTGCTGAATAAAATCGTCTGATAGAAGCAAGAGCGTAATTTTAAAGATCCTGTGCCGAATCAAATCGTCTGACAGAAGAAGGAATGTAATGTAATAGTAAAGATCCTAGGCAGAATAAAATCGTCTGACAAAAATGTAATAGTAAAGACCTTGTATTGAATAAAATCGTATGATATAAGCAAGAATGTAATAGTAAAGATCCTGTGCTTAAATCGTCTGACAGAAGCAAGATAGGAATGGTAAAGATCCTGTGCTTAAATCGTCTGACAGAAGCAAGAGTGGAATAGTAAAGATCCTAGGCAGAAAAAAATCGTGGACGAAAATGTGATAGTAAAGACATTGCTGAATGAAAGCGTCTGATAAGAGTGTGATAGTAAAGATCCTGTGCTGAATAAAATCGTCAGACAGAAGCAAGAATGTTACAGTAAAGATCCTGTACTAAATAAAACCGTCTGACAAAAACAAGGGCGTAATAGTAAAGATCCTGTGCTAAATAAAATCGTCTAATAGAAGCAATTGTATATTAGTAATGATCCTGTGCTGAATAAAATCGTCTGACAGAAGCAATTGTATATTAGTAATGATCCTGTGCTGAATAAAATCGTCTGACAGAAGTAAGAATGTAATAGTAAAGATCCTGTGCTGAATAAAATAGTCTGACAGAAACAGGAGTGTAATAGTAAAGATCCTGTGCTGAACAAAATCGCCTGAAAAGTACGAATGTAATAGTCAAGATCATGTGCCTAATATAATCGTCTGACAGTAGCAAGAGTGTAATAGTAAAGATCTTTTACTGAATAAAATCGTCTGAAAAGCACTAATATGACACTCAAGATCCTGTGCTGAATAAAATCGTCTGACAGAAGCAAGAGTGTAATAATAAAGATCCTGTGCTGAATAAAATCGTCTGACAGAAGCAAGAGTGTAATAGTAAAAGATCCTGTGCTGAATAAAATCGTCTGACAGAAGCAAGAGTGTAATATTAAATATCCTGTGCTGAATAAAACCGTCTGACAGATGCAAGAGTGTAATAGTAAAGATCCTGTGCTGAATAAAATCGTCTGACAGAAGCAAGAGTGTAATAGTAAAGATCCTGTGCTGAATAAAATCCTCTGACAGAAGCAAGAGAGTAATAGTAAAGATCCTGTGCTGAATAAAATCGTCTGACAGAAGCAAGAGAGTAGTAGCTAAGATCACTGTCGTCCTGAAAGGGTTGCTGGACACTATATTTTAACTGGTGCAGGATGGGAAGACACTCCAGGGTTAGAGGAAATCGTGTCACGGTAGCAAGAGTAAAACAGTAAATATTTCCCACATCTAACAGACAAAAATGTTTCTGAGTTGGAAGGATGGGGTGGAGAGATAAAGGTGACAGAAAGGTGAGCTGGAGGAAGGGCAGCCTCATGGCAAAGGACAGCCTTTCTCACACATACCAGACAGAATGTTTATGAGTTCGAGGCATGGGGAGGAGAGATATGGGAGAGAGAGAGAGAGAGAGAGAGAGAGAGAGAGAGAGAGAGAGCGGTGGGTGACCTGGAATGAGGGCAGCCTAGTGGCGGGGGACAGGGGGACATGTAGGCGATTTGCTTGTGGTCACTCACCACGAGGTTAAAACGTCTGACTATAGATAGACAGACAAGCAGAAAGATAGATGGAGAGACAGACAGATAGTCTGAACCCGACAGAGCCGGAAAGCTCTCCTAGACCGAATAAAATCATCAGACTGTAGCAAGAATAAAATAGTTGAGATTTCTGACATCATAGAGAAAGAATAAGATTTCTGACATCCTACTGAAAGAATAAGATTACTCACATCATACAGAAAGAACTACTTATGACTATACTCCGTTTTTTTATCGAGGCGAAGATGCACTAGACAGATTGGTGATTATTGGCTGAATGCAACATTACTTCATAATCTTGCATTATTAACTGACAACAAATACCTGAGGGGGAAATTTGGGTTAGTAAATATTTTTCGGACATGTTGCATTCAGCCAATCATCATCAACCTGTCAAGTGCATCTTCGCCTCGATTAAAAAAAAAAAAAAAAAAAAAAAAAAAAAACGGAGTATAGTTGGGATACACGGCGTTACCCGTATAGAAAATTAGTTGTGCATACCGGAGTAGCCCGAGAACCCTTTAGAGTGGGCGTACCCCTGGGGTCACATCCTGTCTAATACCTGACCCCAGTTGAGGTCTTCCTTTGTACATAATTTTGCTTTAATCATCATCATAATCACGCCTTTTTCCCATCGGCAGGTGAGGTGAGGTAGGGTCCAGAAAGTAAACAGTAGTAAAGAATATGACAGTGGGATAATTAATCAACAGCATGCGTAATGAAGTGGACCACACACCCATTCATTCACCATTCGAGCCCCCGGAATCCTCATTCAACCAACAAGCACAGTCATTCGTAAAAAAAGTGGTACCTTGCCAGCCAAACCCTCCGCATTTCGTGTGGTAACACTGTAACCTTTACAACTTCAGGTGATTCGAGTTGAGCTTTGAGATACTATGCCTGAGTGAACCCCAAACCGAATTTAGTTTCATTTCCTGATGAACTAATGTAGCTATTCCGTGTGCAAAAATACTCTTCATAATAATGCTTTGTATATTAATTAATAGCATCATAGTGTAGGCAACAAATCCTTTGACCTCAGTAGATAATATAATGTTGAACACTTTCATAATGTAGCATCTATCATTCACATTAAAACATAATGAGTGGATGCACAAAAACATTTACGATATCGTATCTGCCACTGATTTCCAATTATTCCCCCACACAATTCAAAGCATTCCGTTGAAGTGATTATTATAACCTTCACCCCGTAGCCTAACCTGTGACGTTACGTATAAAAATTTTATGTCACATTACCGACTGGGAGTTGCTATGTCGGTACACGTCCCGGAAAGACCAATAATTAATCTTGTATTGACCCGCACATTATAAACATCTTGACGCTAAAGAAAAAAGTGTCATGCACATGAGGCTGCGTAATTTTAAAGGCGGCATGTCTTCATGACGTGTAATTTAGGAGTTGGCTACAACACTAAGGTGAAATAGGGACACCTCTTTGACATTATTATGGTTTCACTGTTTTGACGAGATTTGTACCATAACTGTGGTTTAGATGACCTGGTCAGAAGAAAACTTTTCTTTGATGCATAATCTGCATCCGATTTTATGAAATATTACTGGATAAAATATATTACCGTGGGATAGATACTGTTATAACTAAAACAGCAATTTACTGATAAAATAAAAATGAAAGTTATGCATCTGTTAGGCTAAAAGTTTCAGATCAGTTCTGTAAAAATATTGCATTACGTGCCTCGTGACATTATCAGAAAATATGACTTTCTCCATTATCGTTCGTGCATTGATTTTTTTCCACTACGGTTGTAATTAGCTTTTTCATATTTCTCCAAACAAATAATATGACACTGAAATGTATAATTACATCAGTGTTACGTTTCTGTGCAATGATTATTAGATAATGCATCCTCTGAATATCTTACACGAAATTTCTGCATTTCACTGTTGGCGCCATAATGATCATGCAGTACAAGGAGAATTTTTACAGTAGCTAGGTTACATATCACTGTACGAGTTGCATTATAATGCATATACTCCCTTTATCATCCTAATCCCCGAATTTCATAGAAATTGCTTGTCCTTCGCGATGTACTATAATCTTAATGTTCGATAACGGTGAAGATAATATCACTGAATTCGGAGAGTGCAATCTCCGTCGTGGACTGTGAGCTCAAAGCTTGAAGCTCAGGAGCTGAGTTTGTCTGCCCAGATTAGTATCCATTTCAATAAGATCTCCTCTGTAGCCAACCACATAACTATGAGTGAGGGGATATGTCAGTGCCAGAGTAAACACTAGCTTGTCCACATCTCTACAACATATGCGTGGGTGAAAGGGATGTGTCACTGCCAGTGCGAACGCTAGCCTGGCCACGTCTCTATCACATACTGTATGCGTGGGTTGAGATGTGTCAGTGCCAAAGCGAACTGTAGCCTGGCCACATCTCTCCTATATATGCGTGAGTTGAGGCGATGAATTACAGCCAGAGCGACAGCTAGCCTAGCCACATGTCTACCACATATGCATGGGTGACGGGACGCGTCAGTGCTAAATCACATGCTAATCTGGCCATATCTCTGCCACATATGCATAGATAAGGTGAAAGTGATAGTGCCTGATTACTCCTTTACCTGGTCACATCTCTGTCACATACAAGTTCATGGGTTACCGTAGTGGTGTACATACGAGTTTCAGAAGGCTTAAGCTCAAGAGGACGAGGGACATAATTCGTGTGCTGGTTCACTTTTCCCTTTGTTCTACTTTTGGTAGCAATAGGCCCACTTGGTTGCCCGTGAGAGCGCGTTTACACACACACACACACACACACACACACACACACACACACACACACACACACACACACACACACACACACACACACACACACACACACACACACACACACACACACACACACACACACACACACACACACACACACACACACACACACACACACACACACACACACACACACACACACACACACACACACGGTTGTAGTATAATAAATAGGAAAGTTCGCTGCACCGTTTTCATAACCATGTATGTCGCAAATTACACTTGTTGAACGAAACCAAGGCAAATTATATCGATAGTAGTATAACACAAAAGGGAATATCAAGAGAAGCTGGCATATATACTAAATCTCAAAGAAAAGGGCGCTCCGAGGTGTGACATGCCACTAAAAATACGGACCAGAGTACGATGTGTTAAATGGGGATTGTTGTAAATGTAAACTGTTTCTAATCTTTTCGTTACTGGAAGTCGCTCGCCGACGGAAATCGTCCGGCTATGGCAAGAAAAAGGGTAAATATATCAGTGACGTCATGGTACTGAAGCATTTAAATTATGCATAAAAATGTAAAAAAAATATAAATGAATAAAATACTGAATTGTATGACATTATTGCCAACTGCTTTCATGATGTTTTTCCATGCCATTCATATTTCAATTTTCTTACCTCCATGGCCTCCAAGGCTCCTCGTCCTTTTTTCTAATATTAATTTTGTTTCCCAGACCATTTTCTTGTGTAATATCCCCCCCCCCCCGTCTCCCTCTCTCTAGGATAAACTATATTGTGTACTAAAATTGGGAGGTGTGCTCCATACTTTGTATAAAGTCTGAGCCTAATAAGTCTCTCTCTCTCTCTCTCTCTCTCTCTCTCTCTCTCTCTCTCTCTCTCTCTCTCTCTCTCTCTCTCTCTCTCTCTCGTTAGCTCGGTCATACAGAGTTTACAGTTATTATCCACTATGATCATCGTGGCATTTTTAAGCCATTTGTACATAGTGCTCCTGTGAGGGCGATTGTGGGGGAAGGATACTGTGCATGCCGCCCTCCGCCTATCAACTCACTGTCGCGAAGCTCATAGCTCCCTACCCCGGCGTTCCCCACACTCATTTATTATCCTTTGAAAATGCTTACTTCCGTCCTATATTGAGGACGCTGGGCACGTATGGGTTAAACTTATATATTATTTTTTAATTTGTCTTTTTATTTATCATCACCACCACCACCAGCACCATCATTCTTCGGTCATCAGTCATCCATCATCACCATCATTTTCATTTTGTGTTGGCTGTGTGTGTGTGTGTGTGTGTGTGTGTGTGTGTGTGTGTGTGTGTGTGTGTGTGTGTGTGTGTGCGCGTGCGTGCGCGCGTGCGTGCGTGCGTGTGGGTGGGTGGGTGGGTGGGTGAGTGTTTTTCCCTGATCTGAATGAAATCATCTAACATGAGCAGACATATTTTGTAAAGTAGATGATTCGCAGCCCATGTGTAAAGCTCAAGTTACAGAAGTGTTCAAAAATAAAGTCCACTCCAATAGCCACCAAACTTGTGAGCCAAAGTCGCATCTTTTGGAGCGGAACCTACCTCGTCAGTATTGATTATGAGCAGTGAGGCCTGACAAGTACTTAGGAAGGATCGTACAGCCCTCGGTACATTGACGAGTATTTCATACAATATTTGTCAAAGCTATATTATGTAGCTCAAGACAGACTTTTCGAACTGGAAGGATTAAAAGCAGCCTCCATTGACCTTTTTAATTAACTTTTTTTTTTTCTTGCTATTTCCAGACTATTTTTAGAGCATCTCTGGGAGTGGCCCTGTCCATCTGTCGTTCACTTGTTTTTTTCTGATTCAAGATGATTCATTCCCGTAGATTTTCTCGAAGCTGCCCTTTACTGTCCTTACGGTACCGCATGTGTCTAGTACTTTTGTGTTTGTTATTCAGATTAGGGCATACTTCTGGAACTAAGAGTATTAGATGCGAGCCTCAGTACCCTCACTACTACTGCTTTGTTCTTCCTACGTACGGAATGTTTTACTCAGACCAGGATAGATTTTTCCGACTTGAATTAGATATAGCCATCATTAACCCCTTCACTTGTATGGCTTCTCTCAAGTACACTACAATCGTTTAACGTTACGTAGAACAGAATGAAAAGATGCCCTCGTGTTGAAGCGGGTAAATATGTTGGAAATTATTTTGATTGATGGTATATTTTTACTGAAATTTTTTCAAGCCGGGAAATACCCCACATGGTGTTCTGGTTAACGCCAGATAATATTAATGTGAGGAGAGACGCCTTGGGATTATGTGGTTGATATTTGCTTCGGTTATAAACCGTTTTCAGCTGTGCATGTAATGATGGAAGTACAGAGCAGCAATCTCGGAACTAACGTAAACTGCGGAATGTTTCTGAACGTGTCACACACGTATTCCACCATCCGAATACCCATTGCACCTCTCACCTAGAGGCTGTAGAGGGACGCCTTTCCGCTGCCAGGTTTTATAAACGTCTCTCAACTCCCTATTACCCGAAAGGAAGTTGGTGGACTGCGGAAGGGAAACCAGCCTTGAGTCCACCGGGTTCATCTTCAGATGAGCTTGATGCCACACTAACAACAACAACAACAACAACAACAATCTCTCACCTACCCATTCCACCCCTCACCCACCCTCCCACCCAACCCCCTATTGCCTCGCCCTCAGCAGCTATAAGTCATTGTGGTAATGCGTGTGCCGGAGATTGCACCACTCTGTCCTCTCCACTTTACTGCCACACTGACCCTTACCCTCACCGCTGCGGAACACCCGCACTCTGTTCACTTTAGCTAGACGTAGAATTGCCATCTTTCCATCTGAATGCTAACGCGTGACAAGATATTACACTAGAATATGGTGATAGTCACGAAGAGGTATTGTGGAAAGGATATAGAGACGGAGCAGTCTCTGGCATTGAGCTACGGGTAATAGGTGGCAAAAGGACGAAAATCTTCGCCAAGTTAAAGAGTGTAAGGTAAATTTTAGGTAAGGAGAAAGGAGAGAGAAAAAAAAGGAAGGAGAAAGGAGGGCCACTCTTAGCCCTCAACATTTACCTAGTTTTGTGGGCACTTGCTGGGATGGGAAGGACACAAGGAGGAATAGCAGTGGGTAAGGTTGAAATTTGTGTGTGTGTGTGTGTGTGAGAGAGAGAGAGAGAGAGAGAGAGAGAGAGAGAGAGAGAGAGAGAGAGAGATGATAGTGAATAAGGTGGAGAAAAGAGGGGCAGGGGAAGAGACGGAACAAAAGAGGGAAGGAAGGAGAGTAAGTAGGATCGAGAGCCATAAATCTAAACGTTCTTTCTCATCCAACTCCTTCCTCTCTCCCAGTTCCTCTCTGCTTGTTAGCCCCTGTTCCATTGGCCCTTTAAAAATTATTATTTCTCTCGACTGAACACTGTCGTGTGGTGCTTGTATAAATATAATGATAATTGACCAGGTAAGGGTGAGTGAGATGAGTGGGTGGAGTAAAAGAGGGAGACCGAGGATGAGACAGAGGGGCGAAATGGATTGGTGTATGGGTGAGGGAGGTGTCAGTTGGAAAGAGGGCAGCCTAGTGGCGGATGAGTTAAAGATCACCCAAAAGGTTGATCTACATTTTTTTTAGAATAATAGATCAAAGGTCAAGGTTACATTACTAGATCAACATAAACAGCTTTCATCTGATGTAGAGAAATCTTTATAGAAGGGTACAGGTTAAAACATGAATAGAGAGATTCAACTTCAGGAACAATCAGTCAAAGATCGCGGTCACTGGGATAGGTCAGAAATCAAGGTCACAAGACAAAGCCAACTTAGATTTGACCTGATTTGAACTAAAGTTGGTGGACGGGTTAAGAGTAAGGCAAAAAAGAAGTAATTTAGCTTTGAGAGTAATCTGTGGAAGGTAAAGGTCACAGGGCAAAGTCAAATATTCGATCCTTAGACCAGTTGATGGTCGCAGGTGTTGCAGTCCTTCGAGGCTCTTTTGGATTCTTTTTCCATTTTTAATGCTAACCAACGAAGTCTTCACATCTGTTACCACTTCCATAGCCAGACTTGGTACTGAGCTTAACAGGTGCATGAACCATAAACATTAACAATATTAGTGTTTATTTATCTTTTTATTTATTTTAACCATTCTCCATTCCCTTGGCAATGCTTGTAGTCTTTAATTTTACACGTTGTGTCTTGGAATTCTCTTGTGTGGTATTTATGCTTATTTTAATACTGTCATAGAGGTTTTCGTGAACAACTTACAAGGAAATATTAAGAAGCTCTCTTTGTCTCTCTCTGTCTGTCTCTCTCTGAAACACAGAACTGAAAATAATACACCCCATTGGTGGTACCGCGCAGCGTGCACAGGTGTAATAATGAAAACAGTAAGAACAACCAAACCACACCATTATTTCCTTCATTGTGACGCCACCAATTGGAAAGAGAGAGAGAGAGAGAGAGAGAGAGAGAGAGCGTCACAAGGCTGAAGAATTTAACCCATTCACTACGATGTAATTATGATTTTATTTTGTTACTACCGGGCGACTGTACTCAGTATAGAAATGTCCCGTAGTGAAGGTGTTAATGGAGGCGACATCTAATACCTCCAGTTGGCAAATCCTCTCTAAGACTGAGAAAAATCGTCTTGACTTTAGTGGTAGTAAGAATAAAAAAGAAAAAAAAAAACTAGCTGAAGGGCTTATGTAGGCAGTGAAGACAGCAGAGAAGCAATTGTGGTGGCCCCCCCCCCACGCTAGTGGTGATGGCCGTGAGAGCAACAGTAATAACAAAGAAGAGGCTCAGGCACGAGAGAGAGAGAGAGAGAGAGAGAGAGAGAGAGAGAGAGAGAGAGAGAGAGAGAGAAGGGGGGGGGAGAGGGACGCCCAACCATTTTCACAAAGAAGCTCAGAAACACCAATACCCACAAAGTTATTTTTATGTATTTCAGCCTCACAACCAGCCCTCTCTCTCTCTCTCTCTCTGCTTTTCTTTTCGCCTTCTTTCTCCTTTTCTCTCTTCCAGTTGTTGTTAATAGGAAAAAAAATTGATGCTAATTATCACAATGCCCGACCACTGACCAGCCCACAATGTCCTTGTTCACAGGGTGTACTACTCCCGACCAGCCCCACCACCCACCACCTTCCCAGCCCGTCCCACTCACTCTTCACCAAGCCATCATAGTTTCTGCTTCCTAACCTTAAAGTTCTAGGGAAAAAAATTACTTAAACCTTCCCCACGCTAACACCACCCAATATATTTTACAGTGCTCGTTCTCATAGGCGGTACTTTCATCCTGACACACTAACTAGCATACAAACTCATTCCTCTAACTGTATCCTATTCATCATTCCATCTCTGTATATATGTGAAAGACATGACTTACATTTTACCGGCCAAACTACACCAGTCTCCTCAGGGTATATTCCCCTTCTGTATCCGATACCCATCGTCATCCCAGTCCATCCTACCTATCTATCTCTTGCTCTCTCCTAAATTTTGCCTGCCATTTTTATTACTAGAAAAAGTTTTTGCCTTCCTACCTACAATGCTGGATCCTCCCAGCCTGCCTCACTAACTAACCCCATTCCAACTCACTGAACACATCTTTCTTTCTGGAAAAAAAAAAATAATAAAAAATTCGACATCAAGGAAAGCACTGCCTCGATATGGTTGTTGGATCAGAACATGGCTTCATATGCTTGTTGAATCTGAATATTTATACCGTACAAATTTCAGTTATTTTACATTGCATGTAAAAAAATTACATGAGTTATAAATGATAGGAAGAAAACCTACTGCCAACTATCTTTTTCTTATATATTTGTGATTAGGTTTCATGTTTGTTCATTAGTGATTAGGACGGTTATCTCGATGGGTCTGTGTGGTCTGTGTATCTGTAAAGCACCGCACTCTCTCTCTCTCTCTCTCTCTCTCTCTCTCTCTCTCTCTCTCTCTCTCTCTCTCTCTCTCCATAGCGAGGGTGGGAGAGAATATATTACTCTAATTCTCTTCCTGTCTAGCAGCTCGTAAGCCGAGAGAAATAAGGCAAGTAGGCCGGGAATGATTTACACCAAGGGCTGAGTATAAGAGAAAAATACAAAAATTAAGAAAGCACCAACAAGTGAGGTGATAAGGCAAAAAATAAAAAAATGACATTAAGAAAATGCAAAATTTGAACTAGGCGTGATTTTTTAGGGCAGTTTTTACAACTTGAGCCTGCTGAAAATATCGGTGTTAGAACTAAGTATAACTGACTGAGTAAAAGACGTAGATGAGGATAGACAACTCAAAGCTATAAGAGTGTCTTGGAATATAGAAATTAGCCAAGAACTGGTTGATAAAGAAGGGAGGTGATTTTATTTGATGAGTGGCTGATATTAAGGAAGTATTTGTAAAGGTAAAAAAGACTAATAATAGCTGTCAAATAATCCAATACAGGTTATTAATATCCTGGTTTAATTGGGGCTGATAATATAAGGGTACAACTAAGAATACTTCATGAAGAATAATAGAGAAGTAACTGAAGTGAGGCTGATAATAATGTAAGAGGAAGGAGATCTTATACAGGTGAATTATTATTTTAGAGAATATGGATGAAACTGAAGCAAGCTGAAAATGCCGTTGAGAATACTTAGAATAATTAATGAAGAGGAGTCGAGAAAAATACCAATAGGGTATTGACAATAAAAACGAAGGATAATTATCCCTTAGATCACAGGTGAATTTCCAGTGGTAAGTAAAATAATCTTTCACTAGCCAGACGAAAGTTTTAATGGTCAGTATAAAATAATGGCTGAGGATAATGATAATATTAAATGGTGAAGAGTAAGATAAACTGTGGAATAATTAGAATAATGACATAATTATCACAATTATCAGAAGTGAGGAACACAAAGGAAGAAAACTGAGAACTGCGAGTATTAGAGACTACGATTATGCTCCATAACTCCCTCTCAGCTGAATATAATCATTTAATATTAAGTAGGATAAGGTACCAGAGTTCTCCTGACCATGAATTAGGTAATGGCACCAGTATAAACACTCACGCTTCTATGACCCACCCTTAGGTAAATAAAATCATCTGGTGTTGTCTGGAATAAATTACTGTTCTCTTTAACTTGGCCCAGATTTTCGTCTTTTTACAGTCTATTTGATGAAGCTCGGTGGCAGAACAGGACAATACTATGGCCCTACATCCCTTCAATGGCACTTCTTCATGACTAGCATCATTTCCTAGTGTTAAATTATTGCTACAACTCAGCACTGAAGATAAAGAAGTGACAATTTTAGGCCAAGTTAGAATAAATAGGGTATTGAGTTGTCCCGAGCAGCCAAGAGTTAATGATATGGGAATTTAGGCTCTAAGGCTCCTATGACCCACTCTCAGCTGAATAAAGTCGTCTGGTGTCGGCTGGAATAGAAAAGTGTTGCTCTGATCATGAATAGGGTAATAAATAGATGTAAGACATGAAGCTGAAGGGAGTAGGAATATAATAGAATGCACAACAGAGAGATTTACAGACAAGAGTACGATATGTAACTTTCAGGAGTGATGATAATAACTTCAGGAAAGACCTAAAAACATACATATTCTCTTCTGTATGACGACTTTTTTTACTCTCTCTCTCTCTCTCTCTCTCTCTCTCCTCACCCGGCTTCATCCCAACAATTGTATTCAACAGAGGAAAGACATTTACTGACAGTTAATACAGACTTTTTTTTTCTTAACCTATCCATAAAGAAAAATTTCCTCAGTACAGAATAAAATTGTCTGTAGGTAACAAAGGTACAGTATATTACACAAATCTTCATCGTATTACAGGGGGTTAATTAGAAGAGGCCTTAGCTTAGTGCCTATCGACTGTGCGAGGGTCACTAAGGCCTTAGCTTAGTGCCTGTCGACTGTGCTAGGGTCACTAAGGCCTTAGCTTAGTGCCTATCGACTGTGCGAGGGTCACTAAGGCCTTAGCTTAGTGCCTATCGACTGTGCGAGGGTCACTAAGGCCTTAGCTTAGTGCCTATCGACTGTGCGAGGGTCACTAAGGCCTTAGCTTAGTGCCTATCGACTGTGCGAGGGTCACTAAGGCCTTAGCTTAGTGCCTATCGACTGTGCGAGGGTCACTAAGGCCTTAGCTTAGTGCCTATCGACTGTGCGATGGTCACTAAGGCCTTAGCTTAGTGCCTATCGACTGTGCGATGGTCACTAAGGCCTTAGCTTAGTGCCTATTGACTGTGCGAGGGTCACTAAGGCCTTAGCTTAGTGCCTATCGACTGTGCGAGGGTCACTAAGGCCTTAGCTTAGTGCCCATTGACTGTGTCACTAAGGCCTTAGCTTAGTGCCTATCGACTGTGCGAGGGTCACTAAGGCAGATGGTATATTTTTGCTGAGTCTCATACATGCCCTGCAATACGAGCCGAGGGGGTTTGTTTACATTCAAGTCCCCAGTAACTGTACACTTCTGGGTGAACAGGGACCAAAGGCAACCACAGTAAGTCCATTAGTCTGGCCCACCGAAGAATTAACTCGAGTTCTTCCAGTTTTTTTTTTTTTTTTTTATGTGTTCGACTCTGGGCATAGACTTCACAGCCTGCTTTCAAGGCCCAGTAGTCGTCCTGCATACTGTACACCTCTACATGTCACCACTTCGGCGCTAACACCCACCGTCCATACTGAATACATGCTAGGGTTGTCTCATACAGGACTGGTGTATTGGTAGTAGCGGGGGTATTATTACGACATGTCGGCGGGTCTTCTGGTAGATCAGTAAAGTCTGATTTCTATGAAATTCAAATCCTTAAACTGTTCCCTGCCCCAGTGGGATTTGAACCCGGGTCCGTTAGGACTGCAGGCCACCTCTCTACCGATTGAGCTGCGGGCTCATTGTGCTAACCAGTGCACCACCAGCCCCCGCTCCCCTTTCAATGAGGGAGTCACCCCCCCTCCAATCCCGTCACTCCTTCCACCCCGTTCCCTTAACCTCACTCAGTCCAACGACGAATAATAACAGAACGATAATATGCAGCTCAGCAGAGACTTTTGCTGACCAGATGGGTTAGATACAGCCTTCATTAGCCTCTTCACTTCGAGGACCCTCCCTAATCTTAATGGAATAATCAGGCAGAATAAAGGTGACAAAAATAGGTCTTACGGCAAAGGTACCCCTATAGTGTGCGGTGCAGCTTATTATTTTTTTTTAAATTCATATTACCACTTAATTCCTTTCACCTTAACCTGGCTCAGATTTTCGTCCTTTTGCTGCTTATCCCACTTAGCTCTGTGGAAGAATAAGACAATAGTATGGCTCTATACCCATGTTGTAGCACTTCGTGACTAGCATCACACTTCAATGCCAATCTGTTTTTACTTCTAAGCACTAAAGATGTGCAAAGGTAAATTTTAGGCCAAGTTAGAGTAAAAGGAGTATAGTTGAATCTGTTAATCTTGTGAGGGCCATACTAAAGCTGTCAGGCTACGTTGTAGCTTTGTTTCACTGCTGCCTCTGCCTTATCCGTTGTAGCCGCTGGTGGATGGTGTGCGTGGCCACCTTGCAACTGGAACAATCCGAGGTACTGTACATTATCGCGCCGGTCAGACTCGAGGACAATTTTTTTTCTCTCTTTTTTATGTGAGGAAGAAGGAACCAAAGGCAATGAGCCCGCAATACTGTTCCCTCCAAGATAAAAACAAAATACAAGAGAGAGCCAAATTCAAGATCCATTTATTTCGAGATGCCTGGACACACTGCGTTTGAAAGACTGGAGATCATAGGAAGCAGGAAATACAGACAGAGGGAGACAGTTCCAGAGTTGACCTGTTGCATAAATGAAGGACTGGGAGTAACGGTTGACTCTTGCATTAGAGAGTTGGACAGAAAAGGGGTGAGAGTTTGCTGCTGGACGGGTGCTACGCGCCCGTCATAGAAGTGGAGGAATGCATGCAGACAGTTCAGAGGAACAGTGACCATTGAAGTAGCGATAGAAAAGAGATAAAGATGCAACACTGCGGCGAAGAGACAGAGGTTGAAGGGAGTCAGTAAGAGGGGGAGAGTTAATGAGATGAAAAGCCTTTGACTCCACCCTATTGAGAAGAGCTGTATGTGGGAAGCCTCCCCATACATGAGAGTTGTACTCCACACAGGGACGGATAAAACCCCTGTATAGAGTCAACAATTGTGCAGGGATAAAGAAGGAACGGAGTCGGCTTAGCACACCCAATCGCTTGGAAGCAGATTTTACAAGAGATGTAATATGATCTTTCCAAGACAAGTCCCGAGCAAATGAAACCCCAAGCATGTTCAACGATGATGCAGGATTAAGTTGAGTATTATTAAACATAAGTGGGTATACCTGTGGAAGATTTTGTCGGGTTGATAGGTGCAAAAACTGAGTCTTTGATGCATTAAAAACAACCAGATTATTTTTACCCCAGTCAGAGATACGAGCCAAGTCAGACATTAGGTGTGCCATAGCCTCATCCCTTGCCTCTTGAAGTAACTGCTGAGATGGACGTTGTGGGATCAAATGGAAAGGTGAAGGGTGGAGTCATCAGCGTATGAGTGGATAGGGTTAGATGTACAGCTTAGAAGGTCATTGACGAATAAAAGGAAGAGAGTTGGTGATAGGACAGAGCCCTGAGGAACACCACTGTTAATAGATCTAGGAGAAGAACAATAGCTGTCTACAACAACTGTTAATAGATCTAGGAGAAGAACAATAGCTGTCTACAACAGCGGCTATAGAACGACCAGAAAGGAAGCTAGAGATGAAGGCACAGATAGAAGGATAGAAACCGTAAGAGGGCAGTTTGGAAATTAAAGATTTATACCAGACTCGATCGAAAGCCTTTGAGATGTCAAGTGCAATGGCAAAGCTTTCGCCAAAGTCCCAAAAGGAGGATGACCAGGAGTCTGAAAGGTAGGTGAGAAGATCGCCTGTGGAGCGTCCCTGACGGAACCCATACTGACGATCAGAAAGAAGGTTGTGATAGGAAGGATGCTTTAAAATTTTTCTATTAAGAATTGACTTGAAAACTTTTGAGATACAGGATGTTAAAGCAATTGGACGATAGTTAGAGGGTTGGGAATGGTCACCCTTCTTTGGGACTGGCTGAATGAGAGCAAACTTCCGGCAAGAAGGAAAGGTACAAGTTGACAGACAAAGGCGAAAGAGTTTGCCTAGGCAGGGAGTAAGCACAGAAGCACAGTTCTTGAGAACAACGGGAGGGACTCCATCAGGCCCATATGCCTTATCAGTACTGAGGCCAGCAATGGCAGAAAATACGTCAGCTGAAGAAATTTTAATGTTAGCCATGAGGAAGTCAGAGGGGGGAAGTGATGGAGGAACAGCACCGGAATCGTCTAAGGTGGAGTTGGAGGAGAAAGTCTGAGCGAAGAGATCTGCTTTATCAGTAGAAGAAATAGCTACAGAGCCATCAGAGTAGAAAAGAGGAGGGAAGGATGATGAGGTAAAGTTATTAGAAAGGTTTTTGGCAAGATGCCAGAAGGAGCGGGAAGAGTTTGAGTTAGAGAGTTGAGAGCATTTTGTACGGATGAAATTATTTTTAGCAGAGCGAAGAACAGACTTAGCACGATTCCGGGCAGAAATGGGTGGGTTGGCTTCGGTACCTTTTATAGACCCTTTCCTTGTTGCGGACAGCATTAGAACAAGCGTGATTAAACTAAGGCTTTCTTGCATTAGTTAAAGGATATGAGAAAGGAATGTATGCTTCCATGCCCGAGAGAATAACCTCCGTAATGCGCAAGGCACACCCAGATGGCTCCCGGCCTTCCCATCCAATATTTTACCACTATGCCGGGAATCGAACCCGGGACTTCCCAGTGAGAGCCAGGCAGTAATCCACTCCGCCATGACCAGGTAAAAGTTATCTCACATTGTCACAGTCTTGTAACCAATGTCCCTCCGCCGCCATTGTGGGCCTGAAGAGGTGAGACAACCCCCTGGCACTCTGGCAAGTAGATGCTATTAATCTATCTCTAGCACTTACGGCAAGTCAGAATGAAGAGAGAAACGTGTACTTTAAGCAGGAAAAATCATCCAGTATATTACCACTATGCCGGCAATCGAACCCCAACACATCTCTTCATCAGTGATTTGTTTTGTGTACCGGTAAAAAACTTTAAGATTCTTTTGTGAGTTACAGGTATAACATTTTAATATCGACAATAGATAGAAAGAAGGAAAGAACGAAAGATGGATGGACAGATAGATAGACAGATAGATAAACTGAAAGATAGATAGATAATTAGACAGATAGATATTTAGAGTCTATGGCGAGTTACCCGTATATTATTTTAATATAGGCAATATAGATAGATATGAAGTTTCATAGATAGTCGGATGAATGGATAGATAGATAGATCTAGCAAAAGGCTGCTAACATTTACAGAAATAAACTGATAAGGAACGGGTCCTGGATAGTCTGCAACTGAAGAGAATAATGACTTTCAACTGGACTCTTTGCATGAACTCCGGGATTAGAAATCTAGAAGTTATTTTACTTTGATTGGGTGGTTGATTTTCTATCCTCTTTACTTTGATTGGGTTATCAATTGTCTCTCCCGTTATTTGTTTGTATTTATTCTGTGAGTATGGTGTAAATCAGAGGCAGGCAATCGAGTGTCCAGTACATCAACAGTTTCCCATTGACCACAGCACAAGGGGGAACAGATGGCCACTAGATCAACCTTGTGTTGTGGATGAAGGTGGCAGAGAGGGTGGGAGAAAGGATAAGGGAGAGAGGATGGAGAAGGGGGAGGAGAACGGGAAAGAGAGGAAGGGTGGGAGAGTGGAGTAGGATGGGAGAGGAAAGGGAGAGGGGAAGAAGGTGGGAGGAGGATGGGAGAAGAAAGGGAAATAAGAGGAAAGTTGGAGGAGGATGGGAGAGGAAAGGTAAGAGAAGGAAGGGAAGGTTGGAGGTTGCGACAAAAGAGGAAAGGTTAGTGGGTGGGAGAGAGGAAATGGGAAGAGAGAAAAGATATAATGGATGTAAAGGAAGGTAAGGTACGAGTTGGAGGATGTGAGGAAGGAGTGAAAGGGGGAAAAGGAAGATAGGAGAGATGAGGGAAGGTGGGGGCAAGAAAGGAAGGAAAGGTGGAGAGGGGTAGGACGAGGAATGAAAGGAGGAAGATGAGAGAGAAAGGAAAGAAGGGAAGAAGTGGAGAGAGAGGATGAAACATCAGAGGGTAGTAGAAAGATGGGGAAAGAGATGGAAAGATGGAATAGAGAAGAGAAAAGAGATGAGAAAAGAAGAGAAGAGCGAGAGAGGAAGAGGGGGGGAGGAGGAAGGTAGGAAGACAGACTGTAAGACGAGAAGCTGGAAAGAATGTTAAAAGGAAAGACGAAATAAGAAAACGGATAAGAAAAGGAGGTGTAAATGGAGGTAGGAGGAAAGAAAAGAAGAATAATGAAAGAACGATAAATTGAAGGGAGCGGGGTACGGTAAAGGCAAGAAAGGAATGGAAAAATTGGTAGAGAGGAGGAGAAAGAGGGAAGGCAGACGGTATAGAAACATAGGCGAGAACTGAGGAAAGGTAAAGCAAAGTAAGAAATAATGGACAGATTAACAACTGAAGCAACAGTTCGTTCGAGGGGAGTCAGAAATGAAGAGGTGAGTTCATTGGAAAGAAGAAGTGGAAAAGGACATGGAAAGAGGGGCAGAAATGCAGAGATGAGATGGAGAAAAAAGAAGGAAGTGGAGGGGGGGGGGGAATGAAAGGTGAAAGAGGAAATGGGGTATTGTATAAGATTGTTAGGGAGTAATGTAAGGAGTTGAGATGAAGAAGCACATAATGTGGAAGGACGGAAGTGAAAGTTAGAGAAAAAGAGGGAGGAGAGAGGAAGAAGGAAGAGAAAGGAAGAGACGGAGAAGAAAGCGGGTGAGGGATGTCAGTGTGAATGAGAGTTGAGAAAGGACGTATTGTAGAAAAAGAGAAAACGATGAGACGAAAGGGAATAAGAGTATTGAGGAAGACGGATTCATGAGGAGCTTACGTATTTTCTCGTTCACAGGAGGCTCACCAGCGCCTCATCTTAACTATTTGCTGTTCATAACACCTTAATGTTTTGTCTCCGTCTATAGCCATATTCCTTAATGCTGTAAGGGGTGGCCAAAAACAAATCGCCTCCGTCACCTAGTTCACTGTCATTAGGATGTCCTCACTCTACCCCACCCACCCCCCTCTCAAATATATCTTTCTCTCCACCCGACTCCTCCATCTCATCACCGGTCTCTTCTCCACCCTTCCCCCCTCCATCTCATTCACTTATACTTTCCTAGTGAGTGTCTCATTTTCCATCCTCTCCATCTGAACAAACCGTCTTAGAGCATTTCTCCTATCACTTTCAATCACATACACATCAACACCACAATGATCTTTCACTTCATCGTTTGTCTGTCTGAGTTTACATGTAACTTCACACGCTCCTTTCAGATAACTCGTTTTTACTGCCTTAACTCTTGACTTTGTCCTTTCAACAGGGGACAAACATCGCTTCTATACGTTACAGTAGGGATGACTGTGCTGTCATGCAGCAATTATCATTATTATTATTATTTTTTTAATAAATCCATATTTACTTCCCTATTCCTTACCAATGCTTTCGAAGCATCAGCAACCTTTCTACCCTACTGTACCCCTTGATGCACTTAACTGTTTTGTATTTTAGCTGTTTTTCATCCATCGAGATAGTTTACATATTACATTCTTTTCATCCATCGAGATAGTTTACATATTACATTCAAAATTCTGCAATTGAGTGCCATATGCAGACATAACCTGGTAAGGAAGAGGGATCAGGGAACCGCCTCAGACCACAGGACTGTGGCCGACACACGTAGGTAAACAGGGAGACTGGTGTAGAACGAATCTTGGAGGTGGTCATCGTAGTGGAGGCGTGGACTGCTGACCGTCCGGACGCGAGATCAATCTCAAGGTAGGCCATGAAACTGCGTGAGGATTTGAGTTTCGCGGAAGGACTGTTAACTGACCATCCTTTTACCTGGTCCGCCTACAGCATGTCATAATATTATCCTCCGCTAATACCATCACAGAAGTCCTTAGGCTAATGAGATAGCCTGGGTACGTTACAGTATAGATGGTACAAATGCCCACATGGGTTCCTATACACCTCTCCGAAAGGGTCTCGACCCAAAATAATACAGTTCAATTCTACTGCTCAAACATTTCAGAGAGCCATTTCAGTGGTTTATAATTCTGAATGTGCCAAAGAGTCATGTGGGCAACTGCGTTTATCAGCATCCACGCGATGACATGTGATGTATGCGCCGTCTGTTGCGCGTAAGAATATCTTGGTATAAGTAAAGGTATGTTTGGCTAGTGCTCTAAGTTGTATTCACAAAAAATGCAACAAATATGATATATGATAACGAACAGAAGAAAAGTGAGAAGGAAGAGATGAAAAAGAGGAAGAGGGCGAGAAGTATGGGGAATAAAAGGTAAGGTAAAAGAAGAGTTAGACTAGTATAAAGAGGGTCATTTAAAAGTATTAGGTAGAAGGATGTGAGTAAGGGAGAAGAGAAGGAAAGATGGAAGAGGGAGTGAGAGAAGAACGAGAAGAAAACGGAGTTCAGAAACAGACGTAGAGACACTTAAGGAAGACTGTGGGAGAGAAGGATGTGAGCAAGGGAGGAAAGGAGGAGGGGAGAGAGTGATGTAAGAGAAATGGAGAGATTAGGAAAGAGATAAGAGGAAGATAAAAGAAGAATAATCACTCTTAGATGGGGTCCGAAAGTGTGAACCGTGTATGGGGAAGGAGAGAGAGAGAGAGAGAGAGAGGCGTATATTACTTTATGTCAAGATTACGTATAGCCAACATTTCCTAGAATTACAGGCCTAAGGAAAGTGGGTCGAGAGAGAGAGAGAGAGAGAGAGAGAGAGAGAGAGAGAGAGAGTGTTGCGTTAATCATGATATTCACCATCGTTATCATTATCATCATCATCATTTCCTTCTCCATCATGATCATCATCATAATCATCCTCTCCCTGCATCATGATCATCATCATGATCATCCTCGCCCTGCATCAAGATCATCATCATAATCATCCTCTTTCTGCACCTCTTCCACCTTCTCCTCCTCTCCTCTTCCTCCTCCTCCTCCTCCACCTCCTCCTCCTCCTCCTCCTCCTCTTCCTCCTCCTCCTCCTCATCCTCATCATCATCATCATCATCATCATCATCATCATCATCATCTTAACCCTCTTTCCCACTGCTGCAGTATAAATAGAGTAAATATGATCCAGGTTCAGAAAAAAAGGATGAACACAAAAAAGTCTACTTATGGACAGAGTGGCCAGCGTCAGTGTGCCACAGCTGCATTGACTCATCATTCTATTTAACCACTTCAACCCCATGACGGCGCTGGATTGGGACGCCTTCATGTGGTGGCACCGATATTCCCTAACCGAGTTGCTCTGCTGCCTGTTATACAAATGTCCCTCAGCTCCCTCCCCATCTACTGAAGGAAGATGGTGAGTTACAGGACGAGGGCAGCTTCAGCCTGCAGCCACTGTGCTCACGTTTATAAGAGCCTGAGGTTGCCACTATTGCCACTCATTGTCCCCTGATATACTATTTAATCAACTCTTGCTGCTTTACTTCCTGCCTAATTATAGGGAGAAATATTTGTTTATTTATTTATTTATTTTTGCAAATGGGTTAACGAAGGCTATATTGACCCCTCCAATTTGGAAAATCTCCTAATCTGAGTAAAATCGTGAGAAGTTAGGAAACACGAAAGGGATTATACATCCTGGGGCTGAAGGTGTTAAGTTATCCATTATCATACAGCTGCCGGGAAAGCAAAAAATAACTAAAGTGTTAAGGAGAAAAGAAATATATCCATAATTCTGCATGAGTTTATAAAATACAAATAAATATATCAAGATAATTAGGCTTGTGGCGTGGATTCTCGGTGCTTTGATGATTGTATGGCCCGTCTTTTAGGTAATGAGGCTGGTACTTATCCCCCTTTCGTGTTACATTTTCACTACAATATTTCCAAATCCATTTTCACCCCATCATCAGGTGAAAAAGGTCATGATGATGATGATGGTGGAGGTGGCGGTGGTGGTGGTGTTTACCAAAGGAATTCTAATTTCGACGCATGTAATAAACTATTGTAAGAAATTTATAAGAATCATATGAAAAGCATTACTTTTCCTCGGAAAGCTTAAAAAAAAAAAAATCTGCATCCTTAGCCATCTAGGTAAGTAAGTTCTTTCCCGAGCAGACATAATATGGGAAAATATCACATATTCATTGCACTGAAAGAAAAACAACCACGAAGCGAAACTGTAATAAAGGTTATTGATATAATGAATAAAAGTTTATTCTTGAGATAATTTTACGGTAATGTTTATGCACATGGACCTGAATTCTCATACATGTACCTTGTAAGAAATATTCTGTTGTTTAGCCAGGAAAAAACAGCGTTCATACTTATCTTGCAACCTCCACAATTAACTTTACCTGAAATGGAGAAAAATAGTATGTTAGATTGTTTAGATAAGAAAATATATTCGTTAAGTAAAGCACAATATAAAATCAGACAAGATATAATTTAATGCACAAGTAAATGGTTTAAGCTTCGACTATAATTGCCTACAGCACAATTAGTTATTGTATTCGAAATTCTTTACAGTCCCGTGTGATGACGTCTTGTACCTGTGTCACGATATGCAAGATAAACGAGACTGCCGGGTGCTGCTGCTGCTTTTCTGTGCTTGAAAAGAGAACTGAATTGAACCTTAGCAATACCCATACTTACCAGCGTCCTACGATGGACACCAATATCGATCCACTTCCATGCGATGAACAACAAACAGTGAACAATGATTTTCTAAACCCAGTAATGTGACCATAGGAGCCCAACAAACTTTTAGTACTATGGTAAGAGTTTCAGAACTGTTCGACTGAAGACTGGATCATTTTTTCTGATCGCAACAGTACATTGCCGATCTTTGCATGACTGGCACATTCACCCATCCGTTTCATCTCAACTCGTCCACCGTCCATCTCTCCCCCACGTCAGACTTATACGAGAAATCTGTTCCTCCCGCCAATGCCACCTCCCATACAACGCCCACCTTCACAGGGTGTGCTGATCCCGCCAGGCCCCGCCATTCACCACCATCGTAACTCATCCCACCCGACCCCTCCTACTCATTTCAGCCCACCACGCCCCTTTTTCCCCCATCGCCTCTGACATGCACCTTACAGGCCCACCTACAACACCCATCTCCACAGCATATACTTCCCCAGTGAGCAACACCACTAACACCATTCCAGCCCATCCCACCCACTCCTCTCCACCCATTTCACCCATTTCTACATCGATGTCGTGAATACTATAAAAATCAAAGTCATGACTACCAACCGACTTGCAGTAAACCAAATTAACAGGATATATTTACCTCGTTGTGCCTCCCCCCCGCCAACCACCAGCATCCCAGCCCAAACCACCTCCTCGTCTCCCACCATCCCACTAGTACTGACAGACTGGAAATGCCGCATCTCATCTAACTCGTTCGTTTCGAAAGATTTCTCATAAGCCGAATAAAATCGTCAGAAAACAGCAACAATAAAATAAAAAGATCATGATAATAATAGGTTAGTATTCAGAATGTTAAAAGAAAAAAAAAAAATCTGCGTACAAAGGCTTGGGTCCGTATTCTCGTTAGGTAAACAAACTGTGTGGCACCTGTAGATGATACACTGCGGCAAGTGCAAATGTTGGGTGGGAGAGACACAGGTTACAGCTTGAACTCTTTATTTTCTCTAACATGGAATTCTGTGCAGCCGGAAACAGAGAAAATAAAGAATTCCAGCTCTAACCTGTGTCTCTCCCCCACCCAACATGTGTAGCACCTGTTCCCTACCAGGATATTTCTTCACGTGACATTAACCCCTGAAATACGGTTACTTATTTTATATTGTATTCTTGTAGCTGTTAAGGCAGAGGACGTATGAAGCCTCCTTAGCTGAGTGGAATACAGGTCTTGCTATTTTTCTACCAATCCTCTGCTCAGTTCTGTACCTTGTGTAACCCAGGCTCTTGATTATATCCTTGAGCTATCACTTCCTCTGTGTTTCAGTGTTAATTCATTACTATTATGGGTGCAGGTAGTTTTGTGTGTGTGTGTGTGTGTGTGTGAGAGAGAGAGAGAGAGAGAGAGAGAGAGAGAGAGAGAGAGAGAGAGAGAGAGAGAGAGAGAGAGAGAGAAATCAAAGCAAGGACTTGCTTGGGGAATAATTGAATATTACCTGAATGGGAACGGGGAGAGAGAATTGGTTCTAAGTTAAAGGAAGGAAAGGAAGGGCAAAGGATGAATGGAGAAGGTTGATAATTATAGGAAAGGGAGGAACAGGGGTAGAGGAAAAGGAAGGGAGAGAGGCTGAATGAATGAAGAGAGAAGGGAAGGCGTGAATGGGGAAGAGAAGAGTAAAGGGATAGCGGAGATGAAAAGGAACGGGGATGGGTGAAGGGAAAGGATAGGGAAAGGTGTGAGTGGGGAAAGAAGAAAGGTGTGTGTAGCTTATGGTAAGAAAGGGGTTCTGTCAGTCTTGTAAGGGTGAGGGAGGGGGAAGGGGTGAGGCCTGAGGCAAGAGTGTAGGGAGGGGGAGAGGAAGGAAAGGGGGAAAAGAAGATATGTAAAATGGCGATGAGGGAGTAATTCCTTGTCTTTAGGGTATGGTGATGTGTGGAAAAGCCTGGACATGTGCTGAAAGGAAAGGAATGGCAGGAGAGAGAGAGACTGGAAGGAGGAGAGTGAATGGGAAGTGGAACGAGAGTACTAATGAAGCGAGAGGTGGGTAGGAGAGAGAGTGATTTGAGAGAGAAGGTGGGGGGAAAGAGGAGAGAAGGGATTGGAGGGAGTAGAGGAGCATGGAAAGAACGGTATGGAAGGGAGGATTGGCAAAAGGGAGAGCGCGAAATTGGAGGGCGGAAGGGAAGGCGGGTGGGGGGGGGAGCGGTTATGAATAGGGGATTGGCAGAGGATGATCAGGGGATACGAGAGGGGAAAGAAATGGATGAAGGAAGGCAAGGGGTAGAAAAGTGATGATTGATAAGAAGGGGTACTATATTCGCGGCGCGCGACTCTGAGGTTGTTATTATCGTGCTTTGGCAACCTGCCATTAAAAAAATGGGTCTGATTGCTTGTATGAGACACATGTGATTCATGTATAATATGTTCGTGTAAAATAATATTCTTGTATAATATATTCGTGCATACTACTGTAATATGATTAGTGTATAATATGACACGAAATTGGACGTACTTTTGAATGGCAAGTTATCAGGGTACGATAATGACAACCTCAGAGTCGCGCGCCGCGACTATAGAAGGGGAGAAGAGACGGGCGGTTGCAGGGAGAAGAGGAGAAGGGGAGAATGGAGGAGGGCAGAGGGTAGACAGAACTGAAGAGATGAGACTAGGAGAGGATAGGGAAGGATTAGAGAGGAAAATTGAGAGAGAGAAAAGATGATCGGAGGAAGAGGAAGAGGAAGGAGGGATTACATTTCCCAGCCACCTACGCGAGTGAATGGAATAAGAGTCACAAAACTCGACCTTACTAAACACAACGTGCTAGTTAACATGCCACTACATTTTTATATCCTCCGCCAACGAAGTTGGATGGAGAGTTTTATTCACCCATGTTTGTTTGTTTGTGTACAGGGTGTCTCAAAAAGGTGCTATCGGATTTCAGTGAAGCCTGATGGATAGGTGGCCAGTGGTAAAGGAGGAGTCGATTAAACATGAAAAGGATCCAGATCCGGATGCAGAAAAAATATATAATTTTTATTGGTGTTACGGAGATATAATCTTTGCGTAACAGGGCAGACTATGGCCGTAAAATTAATTGGCTATGTGAGACCGCAAAAGTATTAATATGGTAGGAAGAAGGAATTACAGCAGGATATAATAAAGTTTTATTGGCGTTGATGAAGACGTGGGCTGTCTGAACGCTTTGGAGTTACCCGTCCCCACCCCGGCGGGGCTTGGGGACGAGTAGTGTTTTCACTCGGTTTGTCTGCCTGTCTGTCTGTCTGTCTGTCTGTCTGTCTGTTAATAACTTTACGCTAAAACTACTGGAGCGATTTTGTATAAAATGACAGGGATGATGGGCTGTGACATTCTAATCACTTGTTTAAATTTGGGGCCAAAATAGGCCCAGTCCCAGGCTGTAGGCCAAAAAAATGTAAGAAAAAATAAGGGAAATAGTTTTTTTTTTTTTCGCCAAAACTCTTTTCAAATTCATCATATCGACATGAAACCAAAACCTAAAGATGCATCTTTCATATCTGCATCCTATAACATGCCTCAGTGCATCAGGAGGGTCACCCCCAGTTTGTGGTAGGGGGGTCAGTGCCAGGTGAGTCGGGCCTAAAATTTCAAATGGGTCTAAAATCGTCAACTTTCACCCGATTTACACCAAATTTGACATGTGCCACCTTTGACTAGATATCCTGTTGTGTTTATACGTCAGCACTAAAATGACTGCCGGAGATGGGTTTGCTGTGCCTTGGCACCGCTTCTTGTTTATATGTGTATCCTATCTGTTGTCACCTACGTTTTTCATATATTTGTACTGATATTTCTTTACTTATTTCACTTTGGTCTCACTGTTGGTCTTTTTATGCACCGTTTTATTGATCCACTATTTGTTCACTGACAAACAGGTAAAGAAGTAATGCTAGGGAGCCTCCAAAGTCCCCAACACCACTATATTCTTTGTTGCCATACCGTCACATTCCACACCTTCACAACATTTGGTCTTACAGCACAGTTTGTTTTCACAACCCTTGTGAAAAAGGTATCATTAATCCATATATGACCGTCTCAAACTGCGTGAATCCGTAACTTTTATTCGCGATACAGCCAGACTAGATTATTCAGCTTTGGTGTGGTCTTCTCACCGTCATAGTATTAATAACACACTCCAGTATGTCTCCCAGAACCTGAGGAATTATCTGTATTATTTTTAAGAACTCGATATTGTAGATATTATTCCTTTTCTTTTTTTTTTTCTTTTTTTTTTTGGGGGGGGGAGAAGATCTAGAAGGCTGGCATTCCAAGACCATTCGAAATAGAGACTTGAAATTTTCAGGAGTGATGTATCTTGATTACAGGCTTCTTTTGGCACTTTTTTTTTTTTTCCTAGCACGAGCGCCGCACGAGCGCCCTCTGTTATTTTTTTGTATTTCAGTTCTCCTACACAGCAAAAACTACTGAATTAAATGCTTTGCAAATGATCCAGTATGTAGTCTTCAATATATACTAGTGCACCTGGGTACTGATATTGAGATCCACTAAGTACTTGTCGAGATATTGAGGGAAATCAAAATGGCGGCCCCATGCCTTAAAGTGATAAATAGGAAAGTTTTTGGCTGCGTTTGACCAAACTCTGTCGAAATGTAATGGGTCATGAGTGAACATGATCTGCATAGTATAAATGACCTTGACCTTCATCTCATGGCCACAGGTCAAAATCCATAAAATATTTTTGAGTCGTTTAAAGTCCCTTAAAATGAGGCCTACAGTGATAACAAAAGTATTTTCATCTGGAATGTGAAGTGCCTTGAATATTGCTTTAGCAATTTTAGAATTCTAGTTGTTGCTGTTATAATAATAATAATAATAATAATAATAATAATTATTATTATTTTTATTATTATTAAATATGTTGAGAGCAAGAAGCACTTAAAGAGACTAGTGAAGAGGAAAAAGAAGGAGGTAAATGAGGATCTAGGAAGAAAAATGAATGCGAACTACTCTGAAAATAGAAAGTTATTCTGGAAAGAGGTGCGGAAATGTAGAAGAGAAAGCGGTAAGAAATGGGATGGTGTGAAGGATGCAGGTGGTAGATTATTAACCCATGGAGATGAAGTAAGGACCAGATGGAAAGAATATTATGAAAGCCTGATGAATTGGGATAGAGAGAGCAGAGCAGCTGTAAACATTAGTTTTGGGGGTGTGCAGAGAGGGAATACAGTGCCAGGAGACGTGACACTCGCACAGGTGAAGAGTGTTGTGAGGCGACTGAAAAATGGGAAAGCAGCTGGGGTTGATGAGGTGTATGCAGAGATGCTTAAATGTAGTGGAGAGAATGGAATGAAGTGCTTGTTGGAGATATGTAAGAAGGCATGGATGAGTGAAACTGTGCCTGCAGAGAGGAAATAGGCTGTGATTGTACCCCTGTACAAAAATAAAGGTGAACGAAGCGAGTGCAAGAATTATCGTGGCATTAGCTTACTGAGTGTGGTAGGGAAGGTATATGGAAGAATTATTATATAGCTTACTGAGTGTGGTAGGGAAGGTATATGGAAGAATTATTATAAAGAAAGGAAGAGAGATATCAGAAGTCCTAGTGAGTGATGAACAGGGTGGCTTTAGGAGTTGCAAAGGATGTGTGGACCAAATATTTGCAGTGAGACAGATAGTAAAGAAGGCTTGTGAGAAGGACCATAAGGTGTTTATGGCATTCATGGATCTGGAAAAAGCATATGACAAAGTGGATAGAGAAGGACTGTGGAAAGATTTGCTCATGTACGGTGTAGAGGGTAAGCTGTTAAGTGCCGTCAAGAGTTTTTCTGATGGTAGTGAAGCATGTGTCAGGGTTAATGGGCATCTAAGTGAATGGTTCACAATCAGTGTGGGCGTGCGACAAGGTTGTGTGATGTCCCCATGGTTGTTCAATGTATATATGGATGGGATGATGAGAGAAGTGAAAACACGAGTAATGGAGAGAGGGATGGCATTGGTAATGAATGGTGATGGATGGAATATCTCAAATTTGTTGTACGCTGATGATGCAGTACTGCTTGCAAGTACCGGACAAGAACTTGATAGGCTAGTGCAGAGTTTTGCTGATGTCTGTAAGCATCGTTCCTTGAGAGTAAATGTAGAAAAGAGTAAAGTGATGGTTATTGAGAGTGAAGGTGACTCCCAGTGCAATGTAACAGTGAATGGAGAGAGACTGGAATCGGTGAGAGAGTTCAAATACCTGGGTACAGTGATAGAAAAGAGAGGAAAATGTGCAAAAGAAGTTGAAAGTAGAGTGACACAAGAAGAAAAGTAGCTGGTGCAATGAAGGCCTTGATAAGAAACAGAGGCTTGAGTGTTGCAGCTGCACGAGGCTTACATGAAGGAGTGTTAGTGCTAACTTTAACATATGGATGTGAGACTATGGTGTGGCATGAAAATGAAAAGTCAAGAGTAAGAGCAGTGGAGATGGGACTGCTGAGGAATGTATGTGGAGTACAGAGGGTGGATAGGATACGAAATAATGTGATTCGTGAAAGATGCGGAGTGAGGAAGTCTGTGGCCGCCAGAATTGAAGAGAGTGTACTGAGATGGTATGGTCATGTGGAGAGAATGGATAACAATAGAATGGTGAAAAAGGTATATCTGAGCGAATTCGAAGGAGGGAGGAGGCGAGGTTGGCCAAGGAGAAGGTGGAGAGATATGGTGGATGAATGTGTGAGGAAGAGAGGTTTGGAAGTCGGTGAGGCTAGGGAACTGACAGGAGATCGAGCTGGCTGGATGAATTTTGTGTGGAGATGTGCATGATCAGGGATTTTTGGAGTCTGGATTGACTCTGTCGGATACGATATGTGAAGCTACAGAACGTGGTGAATGTTTTTGGCGTATCCGATAGAGCCAGGATTCCGGGGGCTAGAATGATGAGTGAATGGAAGCGTGGCCCACTGGATTGGGCAATTTTGGGTTGTCTGGACATTGCTACTCCTGACCCTGCCCTTGGGTGGGAAAGGAGGTCAAGATGATGATGATGATGATGATGATGATGATTAATGTTATTATTATCATTATTATTACTATTATTATTATTATTATTATTATTATTGTTATTATTATTATTATTATTGCTATTATTATTATTATTATTAATATTGTTATTGTTCTTCTTCTTCATCTTCATCTTATTATTATTATTATTATTATTATTATTATTATTATTATCATTATCATCATTATTATTATTACTGTTATTATATCCCTCTGGCAATTGTATTCAAGTAGAATGGTCCTTGGACGTCACAAGTTTTATTTTTCTTTTACTTCACTTTCATTTTTAACCCCTTCTCTGAAATTATTATTTTCTACTTTTCAATATAGTCACGCTACTGCTGTACTATTTTATCAAGCTTTGGGGAGACATTTAGCATGAGGTAAATTAAAGTTCTATGTCACCTATCAAGTTCGAAAATTCTCTCTAGATCGGCGTAAACTTGTCTTTAGATACCATACAAATGACCTCAACGTATTGTACAGGCTAACCCCTTCAGTGCGATGCCACCTTAAATACATAATTATTTCTGCCACCAGATATTTGTGTTTAGCTTAAGAGAGCCTTTGGAACAAAGGAAAAATACAGCCTTTATCAACCACTTCATTACAGATCTCGATAAGCTGAACAAAATCGTCTGGTGGTGGCCTGAGTAGAAAGATGAGGATGTAGGTGTATGGGTGGGTCAAAATTCTAAACAAGTATTATTTTTCTCTTGTTTGTATAAATTTGGCTGGAAATAGTAAAATAAAATACAGAAAGTGTTATTTTAGAAGACATTAACCAAAATTCGGTATGAATAACGCTTTCCTTGGATGAGTTAAATCGTCTAGTGGTGATCTGAGCCTGCTAAACCCAGGGATGTCCTTATCATGTTATTTTTGCCATATCCTGGTGCTTTTATTCTGATTAAGACAAAAATTTTGAAGGTGGACCGGGATACACAAACGCACAAACGATCAATTTAGTGTCGTAACTCAGGCTTTTATTTGCAGGAAGGACAAGGAGGCTCTCGAATCTTTGTCTGTCTCCTGTTCTAACTCCATAAAATCTTTGTTGCAAAGCGAAAATTGATGCAGGTTATAAATATTTTCTGCAGGACGATCAGGGAAAGGGAATGGAAAAATATAATCCTTTATCTTGTTCTTCCTGTAAAAGTGTATCTAAGTTGAACAGGGAATTGATCTTTAGTATAAAAGAGAATCCTACCCCTGAGGACTTATACTGCTTTAACCCCATCATGGCCTAAAATCACCATCTCTCCATCTTGTATGCTAAGTTGTAAAAGTAGATCAGCAATGAAACATGATGCTAGTCATGAAGAATCGCTATGGAAGGGGTAACGAGCCCTGGGCTTGTATTCTTTTTGGTTAAGGTATTTATTTTGTTTCAAACACCTTACTATCCTCTTGTGGTATTACATAAATCATGCCACTACTGTCATATGTGACCTACAATTGCCATATATTCGCCTTTAATGCTGAGTTGTAACAAGAGATAAACATTGGAATATGAAGCAAGTCAGGAAGAAGTTCCATGGAATGGATGTAGAGACGTGATATTGTCTTTCTCAGCCACTGAGCGACGTGACTTAAGCTGCAAAAGGACGGAAACCCCTGCCAGGTTTATGTGGATGAACTATAGCAGCGTGAATAAACTAAAAAAATAAAAAGTCAGTCAAATTCAGTGTAGTTACAGTAATGAGGACGTTATCGTGTTTTAGGATTTTAAATTCTATACTAATGTCGCTTTCCTTCGTTGAATAAAATCGTCTGGAAATAGCAAGACTGAAATACAAACTGTGTCGTCCAGCTGATGGTGCTGATTAAAATTCTGGGCAAGTAATGCACCTCTTTGAACAGCGAGGTGGAGAACATCTTAGTGTACTGTTCAGTACCACAGTAGGGGTGAGTACAGAAGGCTTCGTTTAATTTTGGCGGAATAAGAATGAATCTAGCTACTTTTAGGCCTACTTCCACCCCACGTAAGATGATGTTTTTTTCTGCTCTATTCTGACTATCTGCTGCAGTACAAGCGAGTTGAAAACAGCAGTGTCTGGTGGGGTTTTAAACAGCAGTGTAGGGTGAAGTTCAAAACAGTAATATATGGTACTGTATAGTTCAAAACAATGTTGTTGCCGTATGCGATAGAGTTCAAAACAGTTGTGTTGGGTAGCAATGAAAACAGTGGTGTAAATTATAGGCGAAAACAGTGTGGTAAAAACTGCAATGAAAATACACTGTAAGGACGATATGAAAATTTTCATTGCAGAAAAGAGTTCGAGACAGCATTTTAGAAATTAAAACAGTAGGATCTGAATTAGACACGGAATAAAGTTGCATAGATGAGTTTGAAACAGCACTGTATGACAGAGCTTGAAACAGCACTGTATGACAGAGCTTGAAACAGCAGTGTATGACAGAACTTGAAACAGCACTGTATGACAGAACTTGAAAAAGCACTGTATGACAGAGCTTGAAACAGCACTGTATGACAGAACTTGAAACAGCACTGTATGACAGAACTTGAAACAGCACTGTATGACAGAACTTGAAACAGCACTGTATGACAGAACTTGAAACAGCACTGTATGACAGAACTTGAAACAGCACTGTATGACAGAACTTGAAACAGCACTGTATGACAGAACTTGAAACAGCACTGTATGACAGAACTTGAAACAGCACTGTATGACAGAACTTGAAACAGCACTGTATGACAGAGCTTGAAGCAGCACTATATGACAGAACTTGAAACAGCACTATATGACGGAACTTGAAACAGCACTGTATGACAGAACTTGAAACAGCACTGTATGACAGAACTTGAAACAACACTGTATGACAGAGCTTGAAACAGCACTGTATGACAGAGCTTGAAACAGCACTATATGACAGAACTTGAAACAGCACTATATGACGGAACTTGAAACAACACTGTATGACAGAGCTTGAAACAGCACTGTATGACAGAACTTGAAACAGCACTGAAGTGTAAACATTGAAACAGTATTGCAGGGCTGAGTTTGAAACCGCACTGTAGAGTACTTTGGAACAGTACTGTAGGGAAGGATTTAAAACAGTATTGCATCACTGAATTTGAAACAGAACTGTAGGGTAGGGTCTGAAAAAGAGTTATAGGGCTGAGGCTGAAACAGCGCTTTAGGGCAGTATTCAAACTATTATCGTACTCTAGAGATCAAAACTGTACTTTAAGGTAAGTTTCGAAATAATACTATAGTTTCAATGGTCGAAATGAAAACAGCATTGCAGTATACAGCTCGAAACAGTATTGCACATAAAAGGCTGCCTCTGTATTGTGAGGCATCCGGTAGAACAGACCTGTCACAAAACCCATCAAAGAACAGAGTGAAGCTTTTGAAATAGTTCCAGAGAGAAGGGGAAAAGGGTAGAGGAGTTTGAAAGGAAGTGCAAAAAAAAAAAAAAAAGAAGAAGAAGAAGAAAGGAAGCAGATAATATATATACTAAGAAAGGGGGCTGGGGAACACTGAATGAAGGTCTGAGAAATACCTCAGATATATTATTGCTGTTTAAATAGGAAAATTTACCGAAAAGGAGAACTAGAGAGAAAGGAAGAATGACATGGATGAAGAGAAGGATAATGTTCCTGAAATAATGAGGGTTTAGAAATACCATATGGGAAAGAGAATGAGAAAAAAAGTGTGGGGGGGGAAAAAAGAGAGAGAGAGAGAGAGAGAGAGAGAGAGAAACAGACAGACAGACAGACATAATATGTGCGAGAAGTACGTATGGGACATTGATATAATGCCTTAACATATATGTTTCTTTCAGTTTGGAAGTCTATAAACTATTCTATTTTATTCAGGAAAGACTTTTTCTGAATTTGAGGGGATGGATATTGTCATCATTATATCCTTCACTACAAGGCAGCTCTCGTCAGCCAAATATAATCGTCTGTTAACAGTGAGAGTGAAATGCATGGGACGTCCTCGGACTGAAGGAGCTTATTAATCCTTTAGTAAATTTGTGAGAGTTGGTGTGGAGAGAGGCAGGCAAGTCTGGTCACGGTGGTGGATGTAACAGCGGGGATTATGAAGTTTTATTCTGTGTTCTGACGTCGACAGAGCCACACATGAGGGGAGACGTGAGGGAAGGGATTAATGAGTGTGTGAGGGGACGAGTAGGAAGGCAAGGGATGGTGTAGGGGTGAGGATGAGGTGGTGTGAGGTGAAGGGCAGGAATTGATGGTGCGATGATGGTGGGATGATGGATAGGGAGAGGGGTGGTACTGGGGAAGAAAATTATGTAGGATGAGGAGACTATTGATGGTGTGAGGGGAAATAAGGGTACTGAGGGATGGAGGATATGTGTGGAAAGGAAAGGGATATTGAGGGGAAAGAGTGGTGTGGAGATGCAGGAAGGGTGATGAAGGGAGAGGGGTGATGAGAGAGGGAAATATTAGGCAGGAAAGGGGGTGATGAAGAGAGGCGATGGGTGATGAGAGGTTGATATTATGAAGAGGAGTGAAAGTTAGGTAAGATAATCTGTTATAGTGATGAGATTAGGGGAGAGTACAGACGTGGGGGAGAGAGGGTGTGAGTGGGATAAGAGGATTATTGAGTTTTCCTGTCCGGTGTGTGGACTGCATCAGAGTCAGAAATGAGAAGAGAGGGTACGAGGACAAATGTGTGCGAGGAGAGATGTGAAAGGAGGTGGGGTGTGTATAGACTTAGGAGTTGAGAGTGAGAGGAAGTAGGGTGATGTGGAAAGAGATGATGCAGTATGAGGGATAGTGAGGTGAGGGAAATGTGAAGTATGAGAAGCGAGAAGCTGACTGGGGAGAAAGAAGATGCTGCTTAGACATGGGAGAAAAGGGTGCAACTTAGAGATTAGAGAGAAGGAGCTACCTAGAGATGAGAGAGAAGGTGCTACCTAGAAATGAGAGAGAAGATACTACTTAAAGATGGGAGAGAAGGTACTACATAGAGAAGGGAGAGAAGGTGCTACTTAGTGAGAGGAGAGAAGGTGCTACTTAGAGATGAGAGAGAAGGTACTACTTAGAGATGGGAGAGAAGGTACTACTTAGAGATGGGAGAGAAGGTACTACTTAGAGATGGGAGAGATGGTGCTACTTAGAGATGGGAGAGAAGGTACTACTTAGAGATGGGAGAGAAGGTAATACTTAGAGATGGGAGAGAAAGTACTAGTTAGAGATGGGAGAGAAGGTGCTGCTTAGAGATGAGTGAGAAAGTGCTGCTGAGAGGTAGGAGGGAAGGTACTACTTATAGAGGGGAGAGGTGCTGCCAAGAGATGAGAGTGAAGGTGCAACTTAGTGATGAGAGCAGCTGCTACTTAGAGAGAAGAGGGGTGCTACTAAGAGATGAGAGTGAAGGTGCAACTTAGAGATTAGAGAAGGTGCTACTTAGAAATGAGTGAGAAAGTGCTGCTGAGAGGTAGGAGGGAAGGTGCTACTTAGAGAGAAGAGAGTTGCTACTAAGAGATGAGAGTGAAGGTGCAACTTAGAGATGAGAGAAGGTGCTACTTAGAAATGAGTGAGAAAGTGCTGCTGAGAGGTAGAAGGGAAGGTGCTACTTAGAGAGAAGAGAGGTGCTACTAAGAGATGAGAGTGAAGGTGCAACTTAGAGATGAGAGAAGTTGCTATTTAGAGAAGAGAGGTGCTACTAAGAGATGAGAGTGAAGGTGCAACTTAGAGATGAGAGAAGGTGCTACTTAGAAATGAAAGCGAGGTGCTACTGTATTTAGAGATGAGATTGAAGGTGCTGCTGAGAGATGGTAGATACGGTTCTGCTAAGATATAAGGGGAGGTGGTGATGCTGTAGGAACCTGGCATGCCAACTAAATTGGTGCACACAGAAGAAAGTAACAATTAGATCAGTTAATAGGAGCGAGAAGAGGGACGAGAGGGGGAGGAGAAGATAAGAGTTGGATGATGATAAAGGAGTTAGAGGGATAAGAGGACGAGGAAAGAGGGTATGATGCGGAAAGGAAATGAGAGGAAGACGAGGAAAGAGGAAATGATGAGGAGAGGAGATGAGACGAGAAGGAGCACCTGGGTTTTAGAACGGACTGGGGGAAGGAGATGAAAGAATTAGTGGTAAAGTGAAGATAGGACAGGGAGGTGCGAGAGATGGGATGGCTATAGGAGAGAGAGAGAGAGAGAGAGAGAACTGGTGAAGGAAGGGGGAGGAGCAATGAGGAGGGGGAAGGAGGGAAGGGCTGACGTAGAGAGCAGAGCGGAGACGAGCAGGAGGGATGAGGAAAGGAGAAGAGAATGCTGGGGGGGGTGAGGAGGCTGAAGCAAGGAGAGGAGAGAAAAACTGAGGATGGAGAGCTGAGCGGCGAGGAGAGAAGAGCTGAGGAGAGGAGAGTGAAGCTGGGATGACAGTTACTGTTGCCATGATGGACCTAAAGCCAGAGCGGTTCGTAAAAGAAATGGGCGTAGCGTAAAGTCGAGGGGATCTGAGGGGGAGAGGAAAAAACAAAGGGTAGGACAAGCAGGAGGTAAGGAGGATACGACAGGAAGAATTGCTGGCCATGAAAATGTTATGGTTGAAGACGAGGAACATGTTGGACGAGAATGGGCTGAGAGAGAGAGAGAGAGAGAGAGAGAGAGAGAGAGAGAGAGAGAGAGAAACCATCTTCCCGGGAAACCTTTTCCTTCCTCCTCCGAGATGAGATAGGAAGACAGACATTTTGGATGTTTGCTTTTTCTTCCTCCCTTTTACTTTTTTATTTGTTTTCCGTCCAGTACAATTACCACACGGTCATTCTGTTGAAAGAGAGAGAGAGAGTGAGAGAGAGTGTGTGTGTGTGTGTGTGTGTGTGTGTGTGTGTGTGTGTGTGTGTGTGTGTGTGTGTGTTTACAAAACTGCTAAATTTGTATGTTTTTAATCCAGTACCTGTATACTAATAATAATCATATTTGGGTTCTTTGAGCCTACATTCTTTTTTCCGAATATTAGTTTATCTACCTATGTATCTATCTACATAATATGGAATCTTTTTTTTTTGGAAAAATGTTTACATATTGAATTTAAGCAACTGATATATCTTAAATCCGTCCGTACGATGACCTTCTTGTAGTATACGAGTATTCTTCGTACTAACATACAGTTTCAGTCACATTCAGGGAGCCTCCGCAGTTTTCGCATCAGGTCTGAGTTTCGTGTATGACCAAGTTTTGCTTCTGACTACAGTTCCGACTGTCGGTATAGTAAGATGCTCACCAGCACCTCTTCCTTTGTAATGTTTTTCAAACTGCACGATATTCATTTGTACGTTGTCTGTCTTTCCAGTATTGACATAGATCCCGTAAGTAATATACAAAATCATGATAATTAACATGGCATGTCTAGAAACAGACTGGTTAGGGAAGACGTGCTGGGAGCTTCCTTACCCAACAAGAATACGCGTCGATATGCTTTGTTATGATGTGGCAGGGGTAAACCAGTTCTGCTGTCGGGCCCTGCTGCGGATGTCACTGATTACATTGCGCAGTTGACCCATGTGCGGTGTGGTGCGGTGAGGGTCTGTCCGTTCTCCCCTTTGGGGCTAAGATGCGAATGAATGTGTTTGAATGGATGAGTAAATGGGGAGTGTGTCGTCCTGTCTGGGCTACCTCCCTTTCCTTGGGGGAAGCAGCCTAGGTATATAGATAGATAGATTTTCTGAGGGAAACCTGCTGGTCCCACAGGGTTCAAACAAATCTTATCCAGCAAATAGACACCAAGGTAATTATCATCCTCTGGAATGTTCAACAAATATTGCCATACAAATTTGTCCAGACCTGAGAGTACCCCTTGGAAACTGTCCTGCGTACCATAGTTTCGTAAGCCTTGCCTGAACCAATTAACTCCTCAGTACAGAATTAATTGTCAACATTTTGCCCACAAGTTCCACTGGTTACATTATGGCTCCAGTGCCTTCCGTTGTGTAATGTTCTCTTTCGTAGGTTTTCCGGGGAGAACATCCTCTCCATTTGTGGATATATTGCCGGGCCCTGCGTCCTGTGAGGGGTAATATCCATGAAATGACCTCCAGACATTTCTAATCCTACTCTGTAACGACCCTTCTTTCGCTGCTGGCAATAAGCTTAGTCAGATTCTCAGAGTTCTGTTCATTTCTTAAGCGCAAATGGTCATCGATTTTTGCAGTTCCTTCTGTACACAGCTGGTCAGCTCTGGAACTGTCATCCTCCGTGTGTCTTTGCCACCATCCATGAATTTCAATCTTTTAAACGCAGTGCGACAAAGAATTTCGAAATGAACGGTTTTTATATTTTAGGTTTGTGATGTTCGGCATTTTTTGCAAGGCAGAAGTTTTGCAGGCTTTCAACATTTCTCTTTTAAATTAACAAGTGCAGCCATACGCTGTTTGTTGAGTGTTTTTTCTGTTCTTCCCAAAGCTAAGAATAGAGTAACTATTTAGTTCATATGTCTATCTGTCTGTCTGCCTGTCTGTGTTTGTTTGTTTGGATGGCTGGTTGCCTGGTTTTCTGTCTGTCCATCTGTCTCATCATTATCACCTCTGGTCTCTCTCTCTCTCTCTCTCTGGTTGTCTGCCTGGTTTTCTGTCTGTCTCATCATTATCACTCTCTCTCTCTCTCTCTCTCTCTCTCTCTCTCTCTCTCTCTCTCTCTCTCAGCAGGATGGCCGTGTGGTAATTGTACTGGACGGGAGACAAATAAAAAGAGTAAGCGGAGAGGAAGAAGGAGCAAACTTCCAACAAGTTATTCTTTCTCCCTCGTCTCGGGGGAGGAAGCAAAAGGTCTCTCTGGAAGCTGGGTTCTCCCCCTCCCTCTCTCTCTCTCTCTCTCTTTCTCTACTTCTTCCTATTTTCCTCTCCATTTTTTCCTCCCCTGCCTCATCATACAGGAGAGAAAAGTCTCTTCACCTCTTCAAAATGGTCATTTCTTTCCGCAAATTTATTCTTGCTAATCTCAGACAATTTTATTAATTTCAGCAAATGCCTCTCATACTTAAAGGGTCAATAGGGGACAGATCTAACTCCTCTGCCTTGAAATACTCTCCTTAAGTGAACAAAATCGTCTGGCAACATGAATGAAATGAAAAGGTCATCATCGTGTTCGTCTCTTTAGTATGGCAGTTCTTTCTGTTCTTTCCTTACTTCATTTCCTTCCTTCCCTCCTTCCTTATTTCTTTATATTCTATCCTTCTGTTTTCTTTCTTTCATCTTGCTGGATGAAAATCGTCTCTTAGCCACTTTCCTCCTATGCCGTCTTTCTCATTTTATTGCTGCTACATTCAGAGGCTTTTGTGTCGCTTAGGTTATATGCTAAGAACGGGCGGAGTGGAATACAGCCTTCAAAAAGCCTTCAGTACGAGAGGCCTGTCATAAGTTGAATAAAGTCAACTGGCAGCAGCAAAATTATAAATATTAGATCCTCGAACTGAAGGAATTTAGAATATGGTTCGTTTTGTATTTCCCTTTACTTTTTTGTTCCTTTTTCCTTCCTCGTCCTACCTTTTCCATTCATTCTTTCTTCTATTTTCCTTCTCATTTTACATCTTTAAGGAAGAAGGCTTTTGAGAACACAATATGTCAAGCTGTTAAGAAAAAAAAAGTCTCTGAAAGAATATATAAAATATATAAGTAAATGTGGCGAAAAATGGGAAAATTAAGACTGAAAATGGGACACCTGCACCAATCGGAACTGAATTAGGGAGCAGACAGAAAAAAGAATGTATATAAAAAAAGATGAGTGGAAATGGTGACAATGATGGTAAATTGGACTGGTGCCTCAGAATGTGTCAGTGATAGAATTGAAAGGTTTCTCTCTCTCTCTCTCTCTGTATATATATATATATATATATATATATATATATATATATATATTGTTACGGAACAGAGAGAGATAATGAACACTTAAAGTGAGAATACTAAAATCACTACTGTTCCGCAAAGTTCCAGGTTCAAAACAAAAGAGTTAGGTAAAATTACAAGTTAAAGTTTAATGCTCAAACTAACAACTAAACATTCAGGACTCATAAGGATAATGTAATGGCATAAACAGGTTAAATATATGGTTAACTGCAATAGCCTCTATTAACACGAATTTAGCAAGAACAAATTTAGCTAAGTCAGCCCTGATAAATGAGAAAACCGGATAATGCTCAGTTAATGCAAGATATATTATTACAGATACAAAATATTATTAATAATTCCTGACATCAAAAACTCCACATGAATCACAAAAACCCCACCAGGCCAACGAACCAACACCTTATGCTATACAGTACAAGAAAAAATGTAATAACACTTATACTCAAATTACACAGCAGCTAGATGGTTGGAGACTTCCTGAGCACTCACAATAATAACAACTGTTCAGGGGAGGACAGAGATGAGAGCAAAATGAGGAGTAGATCTAAGTAGCAATTAATGCAGAGACTGAGCTCATTATATAGGGGCCAGCAGAGCTTGATACAACTTGTAAGAAGGACGCGCAAATGAAGCCATAGGGGACAAAGAGTTGACACTCCTGCTCTGAACAACAGAAAGAACGACTTACTCTACTATAAGGGAGGAGAAGGGGGGAGTGAGGTAGAACAAGAAAGCTTGGTCACTATGGAAGCCACGAGGCGAATCGTGATCAAACATGCAGCATACTGTACGTTAGAATTATACAAAGGATGATGAAATCATAGGCTATGTAACACCTCCCCACAAAAAAAAAAAAATTTACAAAGGAAATTTCTTATTACTCTAAAACAATCTGTCTAAAGTCTAGATAAGCAATCTGCAATAACATTTTCTTTCCCCTTGACATGTTGTATGTCTAATGAATACTCCTGAAGAAGTAGACTCCATCTTGTCAATCTCTGATTTTTATCTTTAAACTTACTAAGGAATTTCAGTGGGTTATGATCGGTATAAATGAGTATGGGGTCAAAACCAGAATACAAATAAAATGAAAAATGCTGTAAACCCAAAATCATGGCCAAAAGCTCTTTCTCAATAGTTGAGTAGTTCTTTTGAGGTGGAGTGAACTTCTTACTGTAATAAGATACAGGGTGTTCAATACCCTGATCATCCTCTTGCAGCAAAACAGCCCCAGCTCCTGTATCATTTGCATCAACAGCCATCTTAAAAGGCTTAGCAAAATTTGGAGTACCGAGCACTGGCTGACTTAATAGGATAGCTTTAAGTTTGCTGAAAGAGGATTCACAGTTATGGGTCCAGACAAATTTAACTCCCTTTTTCAGTAGGTCTGTAAGTGGTGATACAAGAATTGAAAAGTTAAGAACAAATCTCCTGTAATAACCTACCATTCCCAAAAATCTTTGTAGCTCTTTCCTACTTTTAGGTCTGGGAAGATCACTTATAACCTGAACCTTAGCTCCTGGTGGTGCAACATGTCCATCACCAATTACGTACCCAAGGTACTGAACTTTAGCTTGACGAAACTCACACTTTGATAAATTAGCTACAAGATTAGCCTGAACCAAACGCTCAAGAAATTTACTGACATGGCATATGTGATCTTTCCAGTTGTCATTGAAGATTAATACATTATCAATATAAACAACACACCCTGCCAAACCCTCTGTTACAACATTCATGAGCTTCTCAAATGTGGCTGGTGCATTCTTCATACCATATGGCATTACAGAACATGCAAAGTCTTTCCTAGTGTTACAAAACATGAGATCTCCCTAGCACGTTCAGTCATAGGTACTTGCCAGTATCCCTTTAACAAATCAAACTTACTTATGTACCTAGCCTTTCCGATCTTCTCTATGCAATCTTCCACGCGAGGGAGAGGGGAAGTGTCTGTTTTGGTTATCTGATTAACACGTCTGTAGTCGATGCCAAGCCACTGTGACCCACCTGGCTTAGGGACTAGAGTGACAGGAGAACTCCACTCGCTCTGACAGGGCTCAATCATCTTGTGGTCCAACAGGTAGCCAAGCTCCTTCTGGATGAGAGGAACTTTCACTGGGTTCACACGGTAAGGAGCCAGTTTAATTGGCTTTGCGTCTCCAACATCGACATCATGCATCAACACAGTGGTTCTTCCTGGAGTGGCACAGAACACTTCCGGGTACTCCTGCAGTAATGCCGAAAACTCCTGCCTTTCCTCGGGAGGTAGATGAGAAAGCTTAGTCTGGAGATCATTCATGATATCAGGATTCTTCCCCAAACTATCACTCAGGCTCATGCTGCATGGGAGAACTTCACTTGCAGACTCGGGTGGAACAGCTACAGCGCAGACTGGGTTATTTTCGTCCAACCTGTGATATAACTTTAGCATGTTGATGTGACAAAGTTGCTTGTTCTTTCTATGATCTGGTGTGGCGATGACATAGTTGACATCACTGAGTTTCTTCTCCACGAAATAAGGACCAGTAAACTTGGCTTGAAGAGGTTGCCCACGCACCGATAGCAGAATCAAAACCTGATCTCCTGGCTGAAAGTGGCGTAACCTGGACTTCTTATCATACCAAGTCTTCATCTTCTCCTGAGCAGCTCCTAAATTCTCTCTCACCAGCTGTAAAGCAGTGGACAGCCGTTCTTCGAACTTCATCACATACTCTAGCAGGTTGACGTCATCTTCCTCCAACAGCCAGCATTCCTTGAGTAGCTTAAGGGGTCCTCTTACTTCATGGCCAAACAGTAGTTCAAAGGGTGAAAAGCCCAGTGATTCATTTGGAGATTCTCTTGCGGCAAATACAACGAATGGAAGACCTTTATCCCAATCTTTCTGATGTTCCAAACAGTATTTCTTGAGCATCGATTTGAGTGTTTGATGATATCTCTCCAACGCTCCTTGGGTCTGGGGATGGTAAGCTGAAGACGTGATCTGGGTGATGCCCAACTCTTTCAGAGACTGCTTGAAAACATTTGACATGAAATTACTTCCCCGGTCTGACTGTACCTCCTTGGGCAGACCAGACTTTGTGAAGAACCCTAGCATTTCCTTAACCACGTTCTTTGCTGAGATATTTTTAAGTGGAATGGCTTCAGGATAACGAGTAGCCATATCAATCAGGGTCAACACATAAGAAAATCCTGAAGAAATCTTAGGAAGAGGGCCCACAATATCCACCAACACACGGGTGAATGGCGCCTCAAAAGGAGGAATCGGAACTAGAGGTGCAACATTTTCGGTCTGATTACACTTCCCCACAACTTGACAAGTGTGACAAGACTTACAATACAAGGAAACATCTCTGAAGATACCTGGCCAGTAGAAGTGTTTCAAAATGCGTGCCACAGTCTTCCTCACTCCAAGGTGTCCTGCCAAACTGGAATCATGAGCCACTCTAATGATATCCTGCCTACAAACACGAGGGATGACAACTTGATGTACAACCTCCCATTCACAGTCAGCTGATGCTGTTGGGGGTCTCCACTTTCTCATAAGTACTCCTGATTTTATATAATAACAAGTAGAAGCACCACCTGACTCTTCCTCACTGCAAGCAGGGTTAGCTAGACCTTTCAACTCAGGGTCAGCAACCTGCAACTCAACCAACTCTTGACGAGACAAATTATCAACACTACGGGGTACTGCCTCATCTGGTGAGTGGTCCAAATTAGCAAGAAAAGTGTCAGCTAGGATAACATCATCATCATTATCCTCTAAGTCACCAGAAACTTTAGACTTAGCCCTAGTGACAGCACATGCAGAGAACACATGAGGGATATCACAATCCTGGGTCGCAGTCACTGGTTCACTAGACAACTGAGGAGCTGGACACACTTGACTTCCACCAATATCATTTCCAAGTAAGAAAGTTACACCTGACATTGGGAGTGTCTCAACCAACCCAACCATAACGGAACCATTAACAAAACCAGACTCTAAATTCACTCTGCACAGAGGGACAGAGAAGTAATTATTCCCTACACCTTGTAAGCTTACAGTTTCATCAGAGGAATTAACATTAGAGCCTAGACCACTGGTCAGCATAAGGGATTGGCAAGCATATGTATCACGATATATTTTAACTGATTTCCTGTTATTACTGTCCAGAGGACTGACAAAACCATCAGACAGAAAATTAGCACATGAACTCTTGAGAGTGTCACCCACGTTACTGCTCAAAAGAGGAGCTTCATCATGAGAATTTAATTTACCCCTCAAAGCAGGTTCAGTTAACTCGGTTAAAGAATTCTGGGAACTCTCAAGGTTGGACACTAGACCAATTGACTGAATATTTAAAGACTCCTTTTTGTTCACATCACGCTGTCTCCTGAAACATTTCTCCGTAGTATGACCAAGCTTACTACAATAAGTACATTTACTTTTCGGAAATCTAGAGGTGGAGCTGGTATTTACTTCCTGTGAAACATCATCTTTATTCTCTTTCCTGTTACCTGTACTCTGAGTAGAGGCAACGTACTTACTCTCAGCTTTCCTTTTTTCTTTAGAATATCTCTTGTGAGTGAGAACATATTCATCAGCTAAAACTGCAGCATCAGACAAATTATCTATTCTTTTCTCATTAAGATATAGACTTACATCATTATTAATACACCTTTTGAAGTCCTCCAGCAAAATCATCTGCTTAAATTTATCAAGATCAGAATTTACATTCTTAGAATTTAACCACTGCTCTAACAGATCTTCTTTGATTTTTGCATACTCAACATGGGATTGCTTATCTTGCTTATAAGTTGTCCTAAATTTTACTCTATAGGCTTCAGGAACAAGCTCATAGGCCTTAAGTATCAAGCTCTTAACTACATCATAATTATCAGATTGATCCTGAGGCAAAGATGCATAAGTTACTTGAGCTTTACCGGTGAGAACAGTTTGAAGGAGTACTGGCCAATACTTTTTGGGCCAATTAAAACCTGTAGCTACCCTCTCAAACAACTGAAAATACTTTGTTAAATCAGATTCATCAAAAGGAGGGACAAGTTTAACATTTTTAGCCACATCAAAATCATCAGAGCTAGATGATCCAGTTCCACCTTGTTTCATGCGATACTCATGATCTGCCTGAATCCTAGCAAGTTCAATTTGTGCGTCCTGAATACTAGCCTGAGACTCAGCCTCCTTAGAACGTGCCTGAAACTCAACCTCCTTAGCACGAGCCTCCTGCAGAGCTAGCTGTAACTTAGCTATTTCAATCTGCGTTTGCTCATCTGGAGGAGTTACATCAAACAAGCTTTTATTAATCATGCCAAAAATTTGATCTTTAAAATGATGAGAGTGAACAGCAATTCCTAATTGTCGAGCAACAAGCTTAAGCTCATTCTTTGTTCTGTTTTCTACATCACACACTGTTTGCACAATTGACAAAAAATCTTTGGCTTCATCAAGCGTAGTAATAGTAGACATCATGAATAAATCACAGTCACAAAATATCAAGCAATATCCTTATGATAATATCCTGAATATCCTGATAAGAGGTCACCAAATTTATGTTACGGAACAGAGAGAGATAATGAACACTTAAAGTGAGAATAATAAAATCACTACTGTTCCGCAAAGTTCCAGGTTCAAAACAAAAGAGTTAGGTAAAATTACAAGCTTAAGTTTAATGCTCAAACTAACAACTAAACATTCAGGACTCATAAGGATAATGTAATGGCAAAAACAGGTAAAAAATATGGTTAACTGCAATAGCCTCTATTAACACGAATTTAGCAAGAACAAATTTAGCTAAGTCAGCCCTGATAAATGAGAAACCCGGATAATGCTCAGTTAATGCAAGATATATTATTACAGATACAAAATATTATTAATAATTCCTGACATCAAAAACTCCACATGAATCACAAAAACCCTACCAGGCCAACGAACCAACACCTTATGCTATACAGTACAAGAAAAAATGTAATAACACTTATACTCAAATTACACAGCAGCTAGATGGTTGGAGACTTCCTGAGCACTCACAAAAATAATAACAACTGTTCAGGGGAGGACAGAGATGTGAACAAAATGAGGAGTAGATCTAAGTGGCAATTAATGCAGAGACTGAGCTCATTATATAGGGGCCGGCAGAGCTTGATACAACTTGTAAGAAGGACGCGCAACTGAAGCCATAGGGGACAAAGTTGACACTCCTGCTCTGAACAACAGAAAGAACGACTTACTCTACTATAAGGGAGGAGAAGTGGGGAGTGAGGTAGAACACGAAAGCTTGGTCACTATGGAAGCCAGGAGGCGAATCGTGATCAAACATGCAGCATACTGTACGTTAGAATTATACAAAGGATGATGAAATCATAGGCTATGTAACAATATATATAGACAGATAGATCGATCGACTGATAGATAGAAAGGGTGTCCACAAATTATCTTTACACGAATACGGCATATGGATATCTCGATGTCAGGAGTGACTTTGTGATATCACAGTTTGAACACTGCTACCTAATCGTCATCTTCAAGCAGGATGGTGCATCAGTACAGTGTGTTCTTGTTCGTGAGTTCCCTAACAGCAGATTTTTAAACTAATGGATTCAAAGAGATGGCCTAATTGCCTAGTGCTACTTATGACTGTGAAGGAAACTTGTGGAAAGGCTGTGATGTATGTATGGTAGTTATGGACCTACAAAAACCATAAGTCAAGGTAAACTAAGGGAGTTTATGGATAGTTATGCGATTGTATGATGTACAGGCAAAGCTGCTGAATGCTGTTATGACTTTTTATGATGGTGATGAAGCTGGGATTAGAGCAGGCCGTTGCTTCAGTGCCCCGTTTAACTTCAGTGTTGGAGTAAGGCAAGGTAGTGTGATGACTCCACAGCTGTTCAATATTTATATGGATGGAGTTGTGAGAGAAGTTAGAACTCTAGTGTTGAAGACTGGGATGGCAACAGTAATGAATGGTAAAGGGTGAAGTATTTCAGATTTCATGACTGCAATTGGTGCAGTGCTGCTGTCTAATAATGAGCAGGAACTATGCAGGTTGGTGAGAAGTTTTGTTGGTGTCTATGAGCGTCGAGCCTAGAAAGTCAGTGTAGATAAGAGTAAAGTGATGGTTCTTGAAAGTGTGGCTCCCTATGTGGTATCGACTGAATCGACAGAGACGTGGACTGGTGAGAGAATTTAAGTACCTGGATGCAGTGACACAAAGAAGAGAGAGATGTGCATAGAAAGTGTAAAGTAGAGTGGTGCAGGAAAGGAAAGTGTCTGGTGCTATGAAGACCTTGATACGAAACAGATATCTGAGCGTGGCAGCTGTAAGAGGATTCCACGAAGGAGTATTTGTGCCCACAAGAACCCTGAGTGTGAGACTCTGATGTATCATGAAAACGAAAACTCTAACTGTGAAAATTGTGTGGAGTGCGGAGAGTGGCTAGGACAAGAAATAATGTGCTTCATGAAAGATGTGTAGTATAGAAGCCTGCGGATAACAGACCTGAAGTGAGCGTGTTTAGATTAAATGGTCAATACGAATGGATGGATATAAATAGGGTAGTGAAAAGGAAATATAAAGCAAATCTGAGAGTGGAAGGAGGCGTGGTCGGCAAAAAAGAAAATGGTTAGATATTATAAATGACTGTGAGAAAGAGAGGTATGGACGCTAACGAGGCAAGGGAACTGACAAGAGGTAGAGCTGTTGAGATGGATTTTGTACGGAGCTGCCTAGGATTAGGGTTTAGAACCTTCGTTTTAACTTAATAACCTTCGTAGTTACTCTGTCGGATAGGTAATTATGAGGTTAGGTAAGGAGAATTGTACCTATCAGGTGGAGCCAGGATTCTAGGGGCTTGAATGATGAATAAATGGGTGTGTAGACTATTGCATTGAGCATGTTGGTCAGTATTTCTCCCACTAACATATTCTTTCCTCTTCGTGGCTTCCTGAAACATGCTTAATTTACCTGAAAGTTGGAAAAAAAATAAAAGGCGGGAAGATGATAACGACGATGATGATAATGATGCAAAAATCTGCAAGAAATGTTTTAATAACTTTAATATGTACTATTTTTTAAGTAATAAAGATGATTTTATAAATCATGCTTATTCATATATATAATGTGTGTGTGTGTGTGTGTGTGTGTGTGTGTGTAATTCACCGGGTCGGTCAGGATCACTTGATGGTCTCGATCGTCAGCTTTTACCCTCCCGGAAGGGAGCTGAGAGCTCATATAGTCCGATCTAAGGGCAAGGCTGTGACCTTCACACACCCACACACCCGTCCCCTTGCTCAAGGGGGACAGTAACCACCCACTTCGTCAGTGAAACTTTTCGCAACCTGAGCGAGGCGCGAACTCCCGTCCACCAGTTGGCAGGCGAGAGCGTTACCACTGCACCAGCAAGCGGTGTGTGTGTGTGTGTGTGTGTGTGTGTGTGTGTGTGTGTGTGTGTGTGTTTAGTATTAAGTGATATTTGCTAATATAAAGGAGAATAAAAACATCTGTACTTTATCCAAACCACTTGTATGTTATTGTGCAGAACGCTGAGCAAAGTGTTTGGTCCGTGAATATGCTGTGTACCGTTATTATTATTGTTTTAATTGTCACTGGTCGCCTAAAGTTGGGGATACAAGTATAGACTGACATGCACATTACACGGTGTTTCTCAAAGGTCTAAGTGGCGGAACAAAAAATAAAGTTAGGTCTTCATCTGTATCTGGCGCTTTTCTCCTCAGTGAGGGAAGCATTGCAGACGAGACTGACATTAGAGGAGCGTGGTGGAATTTAATGGGAAGCCTGCTCTGTGTATCATCCCATGCTATTTTGCCCTATTATTAGCGTGGAAGCCCGGAACCAGGCTACTTACTCCTGACATTAAGGTGAATAACACCAGCTTCTCCTTCGCCTGAGTGGCAGTATGTAAGCAATAACCCCTAAGCACCCCTTACATGGAAAACTTTGCTGGTCCCATCCGGTTGAAGCGCCTTAACCTCCTAGACAACTAGGCACCATTTTGTTATACGGTAGTACCCAACATAGTAAATGGTTTCCTTGGAAACAGGAAACCACTTTGCATGCCATTCACCGTAGAAACACCCGAACGGAGCACTACATTGAGTGAAAAATGAGGTGAACTGGAAAACAACGTGAAAAAAAAAAAGAAAGAGGTGTTGGGGAAAAAGCTGAGTACAACAACGGTAAATTAACACGAACAATGGATTGACATTGACAAAAAGGGAGAGGTAATCAAGTGAAATGAAAGGGAATGGAAAAGAGACGATACTGGGAGAGGGAGAGACAAAGGAGAGAAATTTCAGGGGCGAGCCAGAGACTAACATAAAGGAAGGAATTTATCGGAAAAGGTGGATGGAGGAGGGGAAAGAGCTGGGGCGAGGAGGAAGAGGAGAGGTTGGGATGACTTTGTTCAGATGCTGATGGTGGCTGACGACGGTTAGGGACGGTCAAGAACGGTTGGTGGCGGTTAAGGACGGAAGTGATAACGGCTGGGAATGGTTAATGACGGTTAAGGACGGTTGATTATGGATAAGGGTGGTTAGCAGCAACTGAGGACGATTGATGGTGGTTAAGGACTGTTGATGACAAGTAGGGACGGTTGAGGATGGTTAGCCACGTTTGGTGAATGTTAAAGCCGGTTTATGGCGGTTAAGAACGGATGAGGAGGACTGATGACAGTTGGGAACGGTTGCTCATGGTCAGCAACAGTTAACGAAGGTCAGTGATGTTTGCTCTTTTTTTTTTTTTTTTTTTAAATGTGTTCGACTCTGGGCATAGGCTTCACAGCCTGCTTTCAAGGCCCAGTAGTCCTCCTGCGTACCGTACACCTCTACATGTCAGGTCAGCAACAGTTAACGAAGGTCAGTGATGTTTGTGTACGGTTAAAAGCGACTAATGGTGGTTGACCGCGTGCTGTTAGAGAGGATTAAGGACGGTTGAAGGGGGTTACTAACGGCAATGGATGGTTTCTGGAAGTAAGTTTTATGAAAGAGTTGGGATTCGTTGGTGACGATAGCGTGAACGACTGATGACAGCGCAACCATATTCTGGATCTAATTTCAAATCCATTTTTTCGCCTCCCCACTTTACTTCTTACAGCTTGCTCGTCTGGTGATAGCAAAAAAAAAAAAAAAAAAAAAAAAAAAATAGAAGGCCCTCGTACAGAAGGGGTAATGGAAATTGCTTGTAGCCGTCAATATGAGTGGAATTTCCAGACCCGAATATAATAATTTGACGGTAACGAGTCACAGTTGGAAAGTATTAGTGTTGATTGCATTTAATATATCGAGGATGATCCGGATTTTCTCTTTTTTAGCTAAAGGAAGGATCAGCTGTTAGAATGGTAAATCTGCCCACCCTACTTAACTAAATCTCTCTCTCTCTCTCTCTCTCTCTCTCTCTCTCTCTCTCTCTCTCTTAATTAGATCGTATGACTTTCACTCTCGTCTTCATTACCTTCTCTTCCTCCTCCTCTCTGCCACAATAAATCCCCGTCATTTGCGTTAGAATTTCCTTCTCCCTTTCCTCTTCGTTATTTTACATTCTGTTTTACGTTTCCTTCACTCTCCATATTACATTTCCTTCCCTTCCTAATCATCTTTCTTTCTCAAGTCCTTCACTTCGATGTCATCTCTTCCAGTTTATTCTTGCTGACTTTTGTCGAGTTTTTCTTTAGTTTTAGACAGAGTTTTCGAAAGGGAAGGATTTAATTTTTTACCACGTACCTAACACTGTACTCTATTTTAAGCTGAAAAAAAAAAAATTTGGTAGTAGCTAAATGAGCATCAAAGAAAATTCCATGGCTGAAGGGTGTCTTCCATTATATTATTTTTATCTCTGAAAGTTGTTATCAGTTTTGGAAAAATTTCCAAACTAGAAGGGATAGCTGTAGCCTTAATCAACCCCCTTTTCACTGAGTGAGTTGAAGAAAATTGCAGAATAAAATCGTCTGGTGGCTGTGTGATTAAGAAAAAGCTCTCCTGGTAGTGGAGGGGTTAACTTTTTCTCCATTTTTCTCTTGGTCTAGTATCAGTTCCCTCTTCTTACTGGTCTTTCTCTTACTCCTTTAAATCCTTCTCTTCCTCATCTCCCCATTAAGTCATTTCTTCTTATTTTTCTTCACTCTAGAGTTAATTCTTTTCAATATTTCAGCCTCTGCATGTCTACTTTTCTTCCCTCCTCTTGGTAATTTCTTCCCTTTATCTCTTTTCCTCCTTACTTTCTTTACCTGCTTCCATTTCTCAAATTTATCTTCATTTATATTTCCCAGCTGTGCACGACCTTCTTTGTTCTGCTCATCTATCTTCCCTATTTTACCGCATCACCCTTTTTTCTTCTCCCTCCTCATCTCTTTGTGTTGTTTCTTTCCATCTTCCCTCACTCCTTTTTCTTTATTTCTCTCATCCATCTGTTTTATCTTCCTCTCCTTCTTCCTCTCCTCCCCTGTTTGTTCTCTCTCTCTCTCTCTCTCTCTCTCTCTCTCTCTATCATCATCATCATCCTCATCCTCATCCTCATCCTCATCACCATCACCATCACCATCACCATCACCCTCATCATCATCATCATCATCATCATCATCATCATCATCATCATCATCATCCCTGCCCTTCCTATCCACTATAAAGCATCATGGATAGGTGCAGACTGAAAGAAATGACGAAAATATACCGATTGTAACGATGTTACTGGTAATGATACAGTATTAAAAGTATCCTTAAAAATAGAAAATTACAAGTTTTCCCATAGATGAACCCACAGATAATCCACTGGTCTATCATGGTGGTGGGCAAGGCGAGTCACCGTGTCTCTCTTGACAGTAGTGTGTTGACATGTTGCTCCATTTGGCTACTGAGATGATGGACGAGACATATCACTCTACCCTTTTCCTGGTGCTGAAGCCAGAAGGGTGTATGGATGACCTGATGTTATATTGGTTGAGTTTATATTTTTTTCATTGTAGGATTTGTATAGGCCTAATGTTGAAATGATAGCGTCTTGCCTTACCTGTCCACATGACGGGCAAGACAGATCGCCCTTTGTTCCTCCTGATGAAATACGAATAAGATAACGAATATGTGTCTGGAGCCTGGCCTTTGTTGGCGTGGCAAAGGGTGTGGTGAATCATTCAGCTTACCTCCTGATACAGTAATGTGGTGGTGGTGGTGGGGTGTCTTGTGCCATGACCAGGGACACCTCAGAAGGACAACGCCAAAGTGAACATGTCACAGATCAATTCAATCTCATAGACAGACAGGCTTTTGTCCACTTATGTCAGGGTGGCAATCACAGCAGGTGCTGAAGAGGGGCGCCTTCATTTGGTAGCATTGATTTAAGTGAGCGGCTCCATTGCTTACAAATGTCTTTAACTTTCCTCCTTGTCCCCCGGGAGGAGGACAGCCTGCTGACCACTGAGTTCAAGTTTTAGATGAGCCTGGAACCACAAAACAAAGGTATCACAACAACAATCATCTCCATCGATATGAAACTTAGGTGTTTGGTGGTGCCTGCAAGACAATGTCGAGAGGTGCTGACAAGCTTATAGGTGGTCAGAATGTCGTCTCTGATTGCAGTAATGCATTTGCTGTGTGTTTGGTCGTTGGTTTCTCAAGGTCGTCCCTAAGTAGCCGTCATGGGTTTGCCGAGACTGGAGATGTTGATCTCACCGAAACTTAGCAGGTTACGCCCGGTGGTGGAGAGAACTGAGGCGTTCTCTGTGGTTGATTGTCCTTTAATCTTTTCAGGAGCCATGACGCGGGTGTTGATGGTGACTTCTCAGGTATCCTCCGTTGTTGTGGAGAGACAGGCGACTTGTCAGTGTGGCTGTCTTAGTCAGGATGCTGTCCTCAGCGGAAGGGCTGGCAAGTTGTCCCAGCAGTAGGAAGCTGAGACAAGAAGCTTGGAAAAAGGGATGGTGGGTCAACCCTCTGACTTCCGCTACCTTGATGGAATCTTTTTTTTCCTGGTGTCATCAAGGGATCCTGACGGTCGTATTATTTAAGGCTGACTAAGGTAAGGTATAGGCAAATTCCAAATTTACGACAATCAGCTTGGTGAGAGAGTGACTAATAAGACTGCACTTCACCGTACATATCAGTGAGAGGGAAATGTCACACTCTGTATATTTTCCATTTATGTTTCCGCAGTGACATAAACTGAGGACTTACCTTTCCCTTCGTAATCTCATATTTAATAATAATTCCGTGAGTCTCTTCAGCGTTGCCCGTGCTGTTCAGGTGCCCAGGTATGTGTCATTAGGCACCTGCTCACTTGGCCTGTCCCAGTCTCCTTTAATGCACATCGAGTGAGGAATTCCTGGTATGGCTCAATGTAGTACGTATCTATCCCATGTCTTATATGCTCAGTTTTTGTCATACTTCTTTTTCAGTTACACACTCATGCTCTGCATTGCACTAAAATCCATCGTTCCCCAACCCATTTCCTTCTCTTCCTTACACTTCGCTTCTGTTCTGCTCTAATAATTCCCTATTAATTTCGTCCTTACCTCCTTGTTTTCCTCGTTTTCTTCCCGCCTTCTTCCCGTTCTCATGTTATCCTTCCTACTTCTTCGCCATCTTTTTCTCCCTCCCTGTTTCTCAGCCTGCTTCTCCGTGCTTCCCACCCTCCCTCCCCGCACTTCCTTCCCTTTCTTTCTCCTCTTACTTCCCTCTCTTTCTCATATTCCCTCTCCTCTTCTCTCTCTCTCTCTCTCTCTCTCTCTCTCTCTCTCTCTCTCTCTCTCTCTCTCTCTCTCTCTCTCTCTCTCTCTCTCTCATCCTGTTTATCATTTCTCTCTATTATCTCATTACTCCCCCCACTTCCTTCCCTGCCTTCTCTGTTCACTCCTTCTTCCTGTTATGCTTCTTTCCTTCCCTCCTACTTTCCAACACTCTTTCTTTTCTTTCTTCTCACTCCCCTCTTTTCCCATTTTCCTTCCTCTTTCTTCTCCCTCCCTACTGCCCTTCCTATCCTTGCTTTTTTCCATCCCACCTCCTCACACTTTCCTTCCTTCCTCCTTCTTCCTCGTCCCTTTCTCTTTTTCCCTCTTCCTCCTCTTTTTCTCCCTCCTCCCTCCCTCCTTCTCCCTCTTCCATCCCTCCTTCTCACTCCTTCCCTTCCTCCTTCTCGTTCTTCCCCTCCGTGCTCCGTCATTCCCCGGTTACTTTATATACAGTTGGACTATTAAGATAAGCCTTGTGGGTTGGCGAACACTATATTCTCTTTGCTCACTCTCATTCCTATAATTGCCTCTACTTCTCACTGTTTGTCTTCTTTCTCTTCCTTCTTTCGTCCACTGTCCATGCCTTTCCTTTGTTTCCTCATTTTTGTCTTATCCTTTCATTCCCATCTTTCTTTGTCTCTCCATTAGCGTCTCTTTTTACCATTCTCACCTCATTCTCTTCTTGTTTCATTTTTTTTTCTCTCCCTTCCCCTTCCTCTTCCTTTGCTTTTCTCTATGCCTCTTCTCTTCTTGAAATTTCCTTCCTGTTCTTTGCCTGCCTCTAATTTCTTTTATTTATTTATTTATTTTTTTTTTGTTATGTTCTCTCTCGTTACCAACGCCAACAGAAGTTGGAGGAGGTAATGTATTCATGGCGAAAATTATCAACCTTTTCTTTGCATCCGTATATACAGTTTACAATACAGATTCCATTTCACCAGTTTTTCCTGTTGTCTTAGAAAAGAGTAACATAATTAGCGACATTACTGTTAGTGAGAATGCTGTACGACTTGCCATTGGTAAACTTAGTGAATAAAACATCAGGGCCGGATAAAATATCTCCGCACATTCTGAAGGAAGCAGTGAATGAAATATCTAAGCCATTACCTGAGCTATTCAATAAATCACTGAGAAATACTAAGGTGCCTCATGAGTGGAAACTATCAAATGTACCTTCAGTATTTAAAAAAGGCAACAAATCGCAATCAGAAAATTATCAACCAATAAGCTTAACTTCAGTGGTGTGCAAGTTGTTGGAAACTAGTATCAAAGATAGGTTTGTTAAGCACTTGGAAATAAACAATCTCCTTAACGATTCACAACACGGTTTTCAGAATAATCGCTCTTGCCTTACGAGTCTCTTGGCTTTCTGCTGTGAACTATTCAGTATATATGATGAGACCAGATCTATCGACAGTATCTATCTCGATTTTCATAAAGCATTTGATAAAGATGTCCATAAAAGACTACTTCTGAAATTGAAGACACATGCGTTCAGGTGCAATGTGCTGGTGTACGAGTACATGGATAACTGGCTTACAGGACGTGAACAAAGAGTCGAAATAAATGATAAACAATCAGAATGGAGAGATGTTACAAGTGGGGTGCCACAGGACTTAGTATTGGGTCCTATTCTGCTTTTAATATATGGAAATGGTATATAGATGATGGTTTCTTTTTGTAAAATATCCATATTTCCTGATGAAAATAAAGTTGGAAACAGAGCAGACACTTTTATACAGAGGCAGGCAATTCAAAGTGACAATGAACGATTATTTAATTGGGCCCATGCATGACAGGTGTATTTTAATATTAGTATATGCAAAGTGCTAAACATTGGAAATAGAAATGAAACAGTCAGATACATTATGAACAATATTCAGCTAGAAAAAAAACTTAGGAATTATGCAGCAAATTATCTTAAACCAAGCAAACAGTGTACAGAGGCTGTTGAAAAAGCAAACAAACTTATCGGATTCATTTGTGGAGCATTTGAATATAAATAAAAAAAATATCATCCTCACCGTGTATAATTCTCTAGTACGCCTACACTTAGAGTATTGTGTCTAGTTTCGGTCCCCATATTGCAAAAATATGTAGAGAAATTTGAAAGAGTACAACATAGTGTGACAAAGATGATACTTAGATTGAGAAACAAACCGTAAGAGGTGCGTGTATAACAGTGAATCTCTTTACCTTAACTAAACGCAAGGTTACTAGGAGATTTATTTTTAATATTCGTAGTATTCAAAAGACACAGTAATTTGGCTATCAAAAAATATATCACAGGTGATCGCTCATATTACACTAGAGGTAATGGGCACAATATTATCGGCAAGCTATTTCAGTCACACGAAGCTAAGCACTTCTTTTTTACTAAAGTTGTAAATATTTGGAACAAACTGCCCTCCAGTGTAGTAAACTGTGATTCAGTACTAACATTAAAAATTCGCTTGGATGATCATCTGTCTTTTAACCCTCAGCTAGATATGTTCACCTCTGAATAATATATTCTGTGCGGCATTGTGGTTCTTCTCACTATTTCCTGCCACCTTCAGCTGGAAGGTTTGGTGGGGGGAGAGGGGGGAGCCATCCTACTTTTCTGTCTTTGTCCTTAACTGAGAGAATAGTTTTGTTAGTTATAACCTTCCCTATACCAAACAGCCGCTAAAGGACCAACAGGTCTGTTGCTGTTTCATTCCTTTGTACTTCTTTCTCCTCCTTTTCTTCACCTATTGTCTCGTCTCTCTTACTTTTCTTCCCCGCTCCCCCTGTCTCCGTTTCATATCTTGTTTATTTTTCTCCTCTCTTTCTCTCTCTCTCTCTCTCTCTCTCTCTCTCTCTGTTTTCGGGACAGGGAAGGGCAAACGGCACACTAGGACGACAAGAGGTTAGAAACAGCAAGAAAGAAAAGGAGAGAGAGAGAGAGAGAGAGAGAAGGGTGGGATGGCAGGGGGGAGGGTGAAAACTTTCACCAACCACCCCATCTGACTGACGGTGCATTTGAAGTCAGTGAGAACCATTCTCTCTCTCTCTCTCTCTCTCTCTCTCTCTCTCTCTCTCTCTCTCTCCTATCCATTTTCCTTACGCGTTGATTAGATGTTAGTAGAATTAGTCTTTTTTTTCCAACAGATAACATCGTCATGGGCCAGGGGGCCTCCTGTTATCTTTAATTCCTATGTACTCGTATGTATTCTCTCATCTAGTGCCAGTCCCTGGCATACAAGAGAGAGAGAGAGAGAGAGAGAGTGCAGGGACTCAAGGAGTAACGATTATTTTTAGGAAGAGGATAAGAGAATGAAAAGAAAACACAAAGAGGAAGACGAAGAAAGAATAGGAAGGAAAAGATAATGATAATGATGATGACGGGGAGGAGGAAGAAAAATGGGTGAAGGCAGTGATAAATTCTCTCTCTCTCTCTCTCTCTCTCTCTCTCTAGTCCTTCATTCCGTCTCACTCCCTATCATTCCATCTTTCTCCCTCTCTCCCTCATTATTCCTTCCTTCTCTCTCTCTCCGTCCGTTCAGTTTCTTCCTTCTCCCTCTCCCCTTGCTATGGCAGTCTTTCTCACTATTTCCTGCCGGCTTTGACCGCAGTGTTTGGTGCGTGGGGGAGTCGTCCTGCTTTGCTATCCTTGTCTTTGACCCATAGAGTAGTTACGTTGATTATAACCTATCTTATAACAAACAGCCTCGAAAGGTCTAATAGGTCTGTTGCTGTTTGTTTTCCTTTGTACTCCTTTGTAATTTTTCCTTCTCTCTCCTCCTCCCCCTCCTGTCTTCCTTCTCCCTCTCCCCGTTCTCGTTCTTTCCTTCTCCCTCTCCCCGTTCTCGTTCTTTCCTTCTCCCTCTCCCCGTTCTCGTTCTTTTCTTCTCCCTCTCCACCTTTTTCTGTTTCCTTTTCCTCTTTCCCTCTCCTTCCTCCACTTCTTTTCCCTCTCCCCTCTTCCTCAGTTTCTTCTCCCTCTCCCTTTTCTTCTTTCATTCTTCTCCCTTCTTTTACCTTCCTTCCTTCCCCTTCTCTCTCTCTCTCTCTCTCTCTCTCTCTCTCTCTCTTTCTTTCTTCAGTCATTCTCCCTTTCCCGCCTTTTACACAAATATTAATCTATCTCACCTCTTCAGTAACTCATTAACAGCCTCTCTCAACTTTAATCGTCTCCCTCCCTCTCTCTCTCTCTCTCTCTCTCTCTCTCTCTCTCTCTCCACTTAGCATTTGATGCTTCCACTAACCTCCTCGACCACCTATTCTCATTTAAACTCTATCTTCTTTCATACCCACATGTCACTGTTTACTTTCACTATCTCCAACTCAACTAATCTTTTACTGTCCACATCCTTCTGTCTCCCTGTCCATTCTACTAAAATGCTGTATTCCTCAACTATCTCCGGTCAACTCTTTTTCTGTCTATTTTCAGCCACCTTGTTCCATAGTTTTCCTTTTCCATCCCATTCCATCCCATCCGACAGCTATTCCACCCCATCTCCTAACTACGATACCCTTATTTTAATTCTTGTTTTCACACCTCTCTCTGTCTAACCTTTGCTATCCTCACTCGTGCTCTCATCCCACCTCCTACTATCCTTCATCCCGTTCCAACGCATCTAGTCCCTCCTACACCCTCCCATCTACCCCTCCTTGTAAGTTGCAATATCCCCATTTTGCATGACTTCATCTCATTTCCTGTTTTGCCTGTCCTGTTTCATCCCATCCTATCCTACCTCACGTGCGCTCGAACAAGTGCTGGCAACATGGAAACAGCACAATAATGAACAAACTGCAAGAATGCTTGGAGCAGCAACGTCCAGATCATGTTGGCAATATCGTGATGAACTCTCAGCTGCCTGGTATGGGTACAGGCATTGCGTCAACTCAGCTGCCCATTAGTTTAAGGCAGCACTGAAGTGTGTTTTCATACATCTGTCTAAATACTACTGAATACGTCCATCCAAAAATATTTTGAGCTGTGTTGTCAACACAAGTTTGAAAACACGAGTGGATGTGCCTTAAGAGTAGCACTTTTGTTGGTTTAGCAGGTTTTTCTCTTAGACCAACCTTCACCCCCCCCCCTTCTCAGGCCTTCCTTAGCTGCACACTAGCCCCATCCCTCTCTTCCCTTTCCTTCCCAGACCCTCCTCTCCCCCTCCGTCCCCTTCCCCATCCCTAAAACTAACAAGCCGTGATGTTGTGTGTCTTCCTAAGCTCCCTCTTAACTTGAGCCCCTCGTGATTTAATTATTTTTTCACCCTTCGTTTTTCCTGACCTTATGTGCCCACACAGTTTCCAACATCATTTTTACTACTGTTATGACCGACGGCGGGAAACAAGTGTGTGTGTGTGTGTGTGTGTGTGTGTGTGTGTGTGAGGAGGATGTTTGTCGGGTTGGGGGGGGGAGTGTGTGTATGTGCGTGTGGCGGGGGAGTGGGAGTGGAGGGTGTGGGAGTGGGGGAGGGGAAGGATGTGTGTGGGGGTGGGTTGGGGGTGGGGGAGGGGGAGGATGTGTGTGGGAGTGCGGTGGGGGTGGGGGAGGGGGAGGATGTGTGTGTGTGTGTGTGGGGGGGTGGGTTGGGGTGGGGAGGGGAGTGTGTGTGTGTGTGTGTGTGTGTGTGTGTGTGTGTGTGTGTGTGTGTGTATGTGGCGGGGGTGTGTGTGTGTGTGTGTGTGTGTGTGTGTGTGTGTGTGTGTGAGGAGGATGTTTGTGGGGTTGGGGGGGGTTGTGTGTGTATGTGCGTGTGGCGGGGGAGTGGGAGTGGAGGGTGTGGGGGTGGGGGAGGGGAAGGATGTGTGTGGGGGTGGGTTGGGGGTGGGGGAGGGGGAGGATGTGTGTGGGAGTGCGGTGGGGGTGGGGGAGGGGGAGGATGTGTGTGTGTGTGTGTGTGTGTGTGTGTGTGTGTGTGGGTGGGTTGGGGGTGGGGGAGGGGGAGGATGTGTGTGTGTGTGTGTGTGTGTGTGTGTGTGTGTGTGTGTGTGTGTGTATGTGGCGGGGGAGTGTGTGTGTGTGTGTGTGTGTGTGTGTGTGTGTGTTTGTGGCGGGGGAGTGTGTGTGTGTGTGTGTGTGTGTGTGTGTGTGTGTGTGTGTTTGTGTGTGCGTTTAGGTTCTTCGGGGGCAAGGGAATGAAAAAATCGCCCATGTCTCTTGTTCTTAAATCTTCGTTACGAGAGGAAGGTAAACTCGATAATCAAGTCAGAACAGACACAGTTGTACATTTGTGCTTGTCGCTGCTACGGGTGTTTAATTCTCAGATTCCAGTGTGGCAGAAATCACCTGAACACTCCTTAGACGAAGAATAAATTGGTATAAAGACCCACAATCCCTTCCCCAGTATTCCTTCCACCCTCTACCCACCCAGTCCTTCTCTTATGTCTTCTCTTTCTCTCTTTGTTAACCCTCCCGTTTCTCTCTTCATCCCCGCGCCTCTGTTAGCCTCCTGTTTTTTTCACTTAATCTCTCTCTCTCTCTCTCTCTCTCTCTCTCTCTCTCTCTCTGCCACCTTCTCGTTTTCACTTAATCCTTTATCGTTCTCTCTCTCTCTTAACCCACTCTCTTTTTCTCAGTCCCTTCTTACCTTATTCCTCACTCGTGGCCCGTTTTCTTTCTCTTAAATCACTACTCTTACTTTCTGTCAATCCTTTTTATTCTCTTTCATATTTCCGACTTCTCTCTGGGACCCTAACACCCTCCCCCTTCACACACACACACACACACACACACACACACACACACACACACACACACACAAACATTACCTCTCTCACTTCGCCAGCGCTGGTGTAATACAGTAAAACGTCATCGTACTGAAGGAAGTAACAGATGCTGGCTTATTAATATCATCTGATGAAGCAAGAATAACATCAACAAACATCTGTCGCTTTGGAAAGGTCAGTTGCTTGTTTGTTGAATGGATGGGATTTTGCGGTAATAACTCTTTCATGTCCGGCACAACTCTAGTTCTGTATTCCAGCTAATCCCATGTTATAATATTTAGCTCAGTGTTGATGCGGGTACCATGAACCCTTTTATGGTTGGCACAGCTCTGTTATTTTACCTACAATAGCATCAAATGGTTGTATTAAGCTGAGTGCGAGTCATAGGAGTCTGAGTGTTAAAAATAGTATCATTTCTTCTTTCATAACTGACATAAGTCTGGAAATGTGTTCCAGTTTACTTCAGACGGTTTTATTTAACTGGAAGTGAGTCAGGGGAGCCTGAGAGAGTTATCTCTCTCTCTCTCTCTCTCTCTCTCTCTCTCTCTCTCTCTCTCTCTCTTGTTCATCTTATGCTCTTGTTAAGTGGACCGAGTCTAAGCAGGTTAACTTATTGTCAACAGCATTTTTTTTAAATCTGTGAATTAGGACAAAACTGATGGATATCACCATCTTTTTTTTTTTTTTTTTTTAAATTCCGTGAATTAGGAGAAAACTGATGGCTATCATTATCATTACACTAAAGGTTATTTTTATCTCTGAACATAAATTTCAGAATTTTGTGTCTATGGGTAAAATATCTATATAATGAAGTATGTGTTTATTGTGAAAGTATACGTCAGTGTATGTGCATCGATATGCCAATCTGTATCTGTGTCTGTATGAATGTATATGTATATATGTATACGAGTATGTGTTTGTATGTATAATTATGTGTATACGTATGTATATCTCTATGTGTAAATGCATCTGTTTGTGTATCAGCATATGTATATGTTTATCTGTATGTGTGTATATGTGTCTTTATGTGTATCAGCATATGTATATGTTTATCTGTATGTGTGTATATGTGTCTTTATGTGTATCAGCATATGTATATGTTTATCTGTATGTGTGTATATGTGTCTTTATGTGTATCAGCATATGTATATGTTTATCTGTATGTGTGTATATGTGTCTTTATATATATCAGCATATGTATATGTTTATCTGTATGTGTGTATATGTGTCTTTATGTGTATCAGCATATGTATATGTTTATCTGTAATCGTATATGTATATGTATCTTTGTGTATTTTTATCTGTATGTGTATTCTCATCTGTATGTATATGTGTATATGTTTCTGCATGTGTATCTGTATCAATGTTTATGTGTATGTGTGTGAATCAGTACCTGTATGTGTAGATGTGTATGCATATCTGTATTTGTAAGTGCATCTGTATCTGTATATGTATTGCAGCTGTATGTGTATCCAGTGAGAGAAAAAAGATAATGCCGGAAAATGCAAAAGCAAAGATAAGGGGAAGCAAGAGAAAAAACAGAAGGACAAAGAAGAGCAAACAAACCAAAAGTAGAAGACAGTAAAGCCTGAGAGAATAAAGAAGGAGGTGGAGGAAGGAAGAGAATCTTGGCACTGAGAGATAAGTGTGTATATTTTTTCGATGAAAACAATATCCCTTCACAACAATAACGTATTTGTAACGTTGCTCATAATACCGCAAGAAGCTTAGAGTCGTTTGCTTTAAAATTATATTGTAAACTGGAATCCAGGTTCCTATATTTAGGGAAGGCATGTGTTTGCTAGTTATGGTTTGCCTGCATCCCACAATACAGGATGCATTCAGACTATATAGGAAGGCCAGATATGTTCCATCGTTCTCACACGCATCAGAAATTGTCGTCAAAAATTTGGGGTTTGCATTCCACTTAGCCATTAGAGGTTTAAGCACAGGAACCTTAGGGTCGTTTGCGTAAACCTGAAATCGAGAATTACGATGCAGATTCTAACATTTTTACGACCAGTTTCGAACTGCATGATAATGATGGAACGTATTTGGCCTGCCTTAATGGTTGCTGACTGCATTCTGTACTATGGGATGCAGGCTAACCATTCCTGAAAACCACAAGCGTTGCATAAATGACCGTCAAGAATTATGGTTTTGCACTCCACATTGCGATTTGAGGTTAAAGCATACGGATCTTATATTCAAAATAGGAGGACAGGAATGGGGTTAATGCCAACTATTCTCTAAACATTCCTATTGGACAAGTATTCCATAAGCAGAACAGAATCACTTGGGGACAGGAAAAACGAAATATAAAACACATCATAGGATTCGGGGAGCAGATAACATTTTTTGGAAAACATGAAAGGGACAGAACTTGTAAATAGAATACAACATTGAAAAACTTATGCGAAACAACCAGCATAACGAAAGATAAAAGACAAAAGATAACAGAGACAAGAATGAGACGTTAAAGGAGAATGAGAGAGAGAGAGAGAGAATCAACGAACATGAATTATTTTCCTGAAGAGTTAGTTGTAAAAGAGAAGAGGAAAAGTATAGAGAGGAAAGGATAATGATGACGTGGAAGAGGGAGAAGAACTCATTGAATATCATGATAAGACTCTCTCTCTCTCTCTCTCTCTCTCTCTCTCTCTCTCTCTCTCCCCGTTGGCTTTAGGACATATACGCTTAGTCTTACATATTTCATGGTATATCAGAGGAATGTAAAAATGAATAATAATGATGGTCTTGAGAGAAAGTGTAAAGTGAAAAGTAATGATAATGGTAACAGCAAAGAAGTCCGGCCATATCTTGTAGCGTAGGGAACTTTTTCGAACTGCAGAGGCTGGATATAACCTTAGTCAACCCTATCACCGTGATAGGCCTCTTCTGTACTGAATGAGACCATCTGGCAGCAGCAAGAGCAAAGGCTCAGTAACTGCGGCTCCAGTCCACAGCTGAGTATATGCAACTTAAGAGGTTCACAATCACAGCAAACTCAAATGATTTCATACAAGCCCTAAAAGGTGGTTGTAATATTACACTATAAAAAAAAAGTCTGACAAATCTAAACATAGGGTTTGGGTGGAGTCAGCCCCTCCCTACACTATTGCCATGTTTCCTAACCCTACGATGTATAACGCCTGTGGTTTGTGTAGTAGGAATGATACATAAACATAACTCATACTAATATAACTGTAATGAAAGTGCTGACATGTATCAAGGAAGAATAAAACTATTCTGCATACTATATTATACGATAATAGAGAAACGTGGCATAAAAATTTGGCAGTGTTGCTCTAAAAATATTTTAATTATTATTTACTTCCCCAACACTTCTAACATTGCTAATTAATTTAGCAAGTATAATTGCAAGAAAATTTGAAGGGATAAAAGTGGTAAGAGGCGATCCTTTCATAATTAAAATAAATATATCAAACAGCTCTGGGGTGGCAGCACTCACGCGACACGTGTTTGTGTGTACGCTATGGGAGGTCACCAACCCCCTACAGGATTTAGGCCTATTGAGGAAACCTCTATAAAAAAAAACGCGCCGTGACTTTTACCTCAAGGGTGGTGCGGAAATAAAGTCAAAATTATAATCCATACATAAAAATGGAAGTAAAAAACCATGGATGACACATAACAAAATCTAGCGAGAGAAAGAGAGAGAGAGAGAGAGAAATAATAATAGTAATAATAATAAAACTTTATTTCCACTAAACAGTGGGTATTCTTATACATTATACAGTAGTACAGCATACAGTATGAAAGTTCTGTACACAATATAATACAAGTTGATACATATGGTGGAGAATAGTGACAGAGAGGTAAATGGTTTAAAAGGTGTGGGGACACTTAGGTTAAAAATAGATCAATTAAGGGATTTAGGAACGAAGGCAGTGGGAAGGATTAAGACAGATGGGATTGTAAGATTAGGGAGTTTGAGCAATAGGGTAGAATGTATGCTCTCAATAAAAGTATAGCAATTATCAACGGCTAATTATTATACAGGTGTTGATGGTGGGGGTCTATATTTATAGGAGGTGTTGATGGTGGAGGTATAGCGGGTGTTGTTGATGGGGGTGTTGTTGGGGGCAGGGGTATAGGGGGTGTTGGTGGCAGGGGTATAGGGGGTATTAGAAAAACGGAGATCACAAGAGGGAAACAGTGTCAAGGTCATCGCTGATGGAGAGGTCAGCTCGGAAACGTGGCAACAGTGCAGGGAGGGGCTGACTCCACCAAAACCCTACGTTTAGATTTGTCAGACTATAGCTATCCTCAAGTTGTTTTCGTTTACAGTTGCTAGGGTTTTAGTTCTAACCTCTTCCTCCTCCTCCTCCTCCTCATCATCATCATCATCATCATCATCATCATTGGCTTGGAAAAAGACCGCGCCATACTCATTCGTGACGCAACTCTGACAAAGGAGAAGTGACAAAAAAAAAAAAAGTGCTGAAACAAAAAACAAAAACAAAAAAACAGTCAAGAAACCCAGGGAGTTTCTAAATTTTTCCCTCGGCAGTTTTATTTATTTATTTTTTTTTAACTTTTTGAAATCGTCTGACACACGCCAATGTATGATCTTGAAGTTGGAGCCTTCCAGCGAGACAGGTATGACACATTTATTTTTGTCGCTTTTAGAGGCCTTTGTTGATCTTAGGAGACTCTTCTTCAGGGATTACACAACCTAAAGTCTTCATTTACTCCTTCGTTATGAGAACATTCTTGTGATCTGAGTAAAACCGTCTGGTGGTGGCAAGAAGGACACGAAGGCTTGAGAGTAATGCCTATCGACTTCACGAAGATCATTAAGGCTCGTAATCCCTTCAGTTGAGGAAGTTCCTTAGTACCTTTTCCTAACCGATTTATTTTGTTTGTTACACCTTACTGTCCTCCTCTGTGTTACATAAACCCTTCTGATATAGCCTTATTCCACAAAAATAACGTACAAAGGATATCAACCAGCCATATCCAGAAATAAATCGCTAAGGAAGAGGTGTTAGGGGGTTTCCTTAAACGGCGAGAGTACGAGCCTAAAACAAACAATCCTTTCTTTACCAGGTTCCAGTTTTCCCCTAGACATCACCCGCGAGAGTCAGTGTTCCATCCAGGTCCCCAGTAGTACCGCTGGGTGAACAAGGACAAGAGGAAACAAACTGTGGCTAAGAGTCTGACCAGCCCGAAAATCGAACTCAGGTCCTTCAAGTTGCAGGCTGGTGATGCTAACTCCTGTATCACCACCTGCTCTAAATGGCAAAGGTAAACAGAGAGAGAGAGAGAGAGAGAGAGAGAGAGAGAGAGATAGGAAAAAATAGGAAAGAGGAGGAGGAGAAGGAGCCAGTCGACTTTCCTTTCCAAGTTTTCCACGAGCAAATTAAGTAAACAGATAAGCAATTAATATAAAGTGTAATTAAAATGTCACCAGGTAATTTCCGAAGTTATTAGTCTTGTGATAGGAAGGGAGTCGTGGGACGATTGCTGATGATTTTTACTTAGTTTTATTTCTACTGTTAAATCATACATGGATCTTTAGGGTATTGATTAGCAATGCCAGGTTTACTACAGAACTGTTTAACTTTTATGTACAGTCGCCTGCAAGGGTTCTCTCTCTCTCTCTCTTTCGTTTATACCCACACTTTACATTTCAACTGCGAATTAAACTTTAAAATACAGTATATCCTTGCGATCTTATCTTTTTCACTTTATTCATTACCTTTACTTACCTCTTCTATCATCAAGTCTCTTCTTCCTTCCTGTTTCTTTTCCTCTAATTTCCTCCCCCAAGGAGATTATGTTTTATCCCACATTGGTTTGTTTGTCTGTTTGTATACTAGCATGATTACTCAAAAAGTTATGAACGGATTTGATAAAATTTTGTGGAAGGGTGGGGCATGGGCCAAGGAAGAGATGATTAAATTTTGGGCAGGACCCGGATCCAGAGTTTCCGGCACAATATCTCCAAAAGTCTTCAGTGTATTTCAATAAAATTTTGTGGAAAGGTGGACCATGGACAAAGGAACAATTGATTATAATTGGGGGCGGACCCGGATCCGGATCATTTTAAATGGCAGTGGCATTGGCGGCGGTATGCGCTCTTTGAACGCTTTCTAGTTTAGTTTTTGTAATATCATCACCCATCTTTTCACCGCATCTTGTGTTTTCCATTCCTCCTTACTTTCCTCCTTTATTCGGAATGATCATCCCTCTGTGCAATTCTTTGTCTCATTCATTCCTCTTTATTTTTGCTCTCCTACCCACATTATTTCCTGCCTATTTTCTCTTGTCTTCTTGTCTTCTCTTCTCCTTACATCCCACTGTCTTACTTCCCCCTTTCTTCCTTTCGTCCTGTTTCGTCACTCTTCTGTCTTTCCCTGCCTATCAAATTTAGCCTCGATTCCCTTATATCCAGTTTTCTTTTTCTCGCTCAGTCCTCACCCGTTCCTATTTTTCTTTTCCTCTACAAATCTCCCTCTTTGTTTTCCTTTTTCTATATATACATCATTTATCGCTTTCTCTGTCTTCCTGCTCTTCATTAAGTTTCCCTTCACTGTACACTATTGATTCAGTATTTCAACTGTATATCACTTTTCTTTCTCTCTTTCCCTCCGCCAATCGTTTCCTCCCCCTTTTTCTCTTTTAACGTTATCCATTTTCTCTGAGTAATCAATGGTCACTAAGAGTCACAGATAAAGATATATTGATTTTTGTCACTATTTTCAGCTTTATCCTTCTGTTTTCCTCGTCCAGTTAATAGCACATTTGCAAAAAATACTACACACTCACACCTCATATACATTTGTGCAACGATAAATGTTTCACACCATTGATATATGTTCACTGACGGACCAGAAGAGAATAATAACGCCCTGCATATATGTATATTTTTGTTTATTTTTGCATGCATGACTAGGAGTGAATGAATGCATGATATTATTTTTTGTATATTGCAAAGCACCAGCCATGTCATTTCGCTTTGCAGTTGCACACACACATTTCCCCTCCCACAAGCTGCCAAAACCATATTCACCTGTGTTTCTTTTTCTCTCTGAAAGTGCTAGAAAGTCGGTAATTTCTAAAACCTCTAACAATAACTAAGTTTAACCCCTTTCGAAAATATATTTTATTCTTGCTTTTCATCTAAGAGAGTGCTGTACCGTAGTTGTTTCACATCATCTTGACCCAGATTTGCATCCCTTTTCAGCTCATTTCACGAAGTAGCCTATAGTGGAAGAATAAGACAACACTGTGAGTCCAGCCTTTCCATGGCACTACTTCGTGACTGTACTGCTTTAACCTGGATCAGATTTTCGTCCTTTTACAGCCCAGTTCATACAGCTCATTAGCAGAATCTGACAATACTATGGCTCTCCATTCTTTACAGAGCACTTCTTCATGATTAGTATCATATTCTACAGGAATATTCAAGATGGAGAGAGGGCAATTTTAGGCCAAGTTAGAGGTGTATAGCCTAGTAGTCTGAGTATTGTATGCTGCGTCTAACCACCTGGTTTAAAAGTCCTAAACTGGTTAATATCGCCCGGAGAGAACAAAATTAAAGAACAGGGCATCGGACTTAGGGGAAATAATGGCTAAAACTTGGCAAATATCTGTAAAAAGTCTTACAAGATCAAATTAAAAGTCTGAAGATCTAGCTGCAAGGCCGACAAAATGGCAGCCGTATAGACTCCCACGCCAGGCCTTATTTGCCATGGCCTCCCTCGCTGAGCATCTTTTTCCATTGTTCATTCACATCCGCCCACATGCTCCTACGTCCTCCTTCACCCTCGAGAATTCCATGCACTGTCTGGGACATTTATCCTAAAATTACACAACATCTACAGCATAAGTTAGGTATCTCCGTCAGTTTCCTCATTGGCAACGTAACTGAGAGAGAGTCATCTGTGCCCACCTAAAGTTACCAAGACTCTCTAAGCTCAGAAATGTTAGCTTGCAGAGGAAAATAAGAAGCAGAAAGGGTGAAATATTCATCAGACTTTTACCCCCAGCAATAGAAAGAAAAAATATGTATACTAATCATAGGACGGGTCCGAAGATGATCAATAAATGCTCATAAATGATCAGTACAGCTTGTGAGGACCAAGTATGATAAATCAGTTTTCAAATGAGTGTGTATATGATATAAATAACTGCAATGAATTTGGCAGTAAATGTCACAGACAAGCAATAGCATTCATCCTTAAGAAAGCAAGACAGTTAACGTGGCGTAAGATCATCGAACATTTTACATAACCTATTGTGTGTCGTGTCAAAGTATTTTGCGTGGAATGTGCATCAGTTGTAAGCCACACTTTCTGCTCCCCCTCCACCCCCATTGCTAATTCTGGGAAGTCGCAGCCAGAGTTTCACATTGAACAAAGACCTGTTGTTAGTGGTTCAAAGCTTTTCTGGACTGGCGGGTAACAATGCAATCGCCAATTGTTCCCAGTGCAGTGTAACAAAGATCCAGACTACCACCTTACCGTTGGACAACAGGCTTTTGTTTGATGTGAATCCCTAGCTATGACTTCCCTCCAGCCTAAGTTAGGATTACTGGGGGAGGAAAATGTGTCTGCTGAGTGTACGGGCGCTGTCAGTAGTTCCCTTTCAGTCTCCATACCATGCCAGGCTTAACCTCTTCAGTCTGATGCCTCATTTCTTCATTGTAATTAGGCTACCACCAGGCAGTTTATTTTCAGAGTTGAAAAGACCGCCAGCAGTGATTAAGATGACGCAGGCCATATCTAACTCCTTCAGTTCAGGACTTCTTTACTAATTTAAATAAATTCTTCTTGTAATAAAAAGAATAACATGAACTAAAAGTTCTCATACTGAACTGTTAACATTGCTTCATACCATCAAGAAACCGTGTCAGAACCTAATGTGATTTTTCTAACTAATCACCAATAACCCCTTCTATCCAAGAATACCGTGTTTATTTTATTTGTATTTTTTGTTCATTTACTTACTGTAGTTGCTTACTATTTTATTTCTTTTATTATTGCGGCGATAGTTCAGTCTTGTCCCTATTCACCCAGTGGCGTAACTTGAGACCTGAAAATAAAGAGCAACTCCTTCAAGGTGTTATCCCAATATGTTCACCTGGTACTAAAAATAATATATAAAGCACATCTACACATATGCGGGTTTACTTTATCTCAAAGGTGATGAGCCAATTATCTTTGAGTCCAAAAGAATGACAAATTTCGATCTACGGGTAACAATATGCTTCTCGCTTTTGGATTATTTCACTTCTCTGTTAATACGGTCAAGCACACTGCCAGTCAACGTTGTGTAGCAAATACCGTGTATCTCCGTCGAGGGAAGCTGGGAAATTTACAAGTAAATAAAACATGTGGAAACAGAATACAGAAAACCAGACCCTCACTCTAAGCCTGAAATTTACCACCACACACACGGACAGCGAAGGGGCAGGTATTTTGTTTAAAAGGGTGCCAGGAAAAACAGATAGTGCAGGATGATATGAAAGGTTAAATCATGGTAACTGAGAAAGAGAGAGAGAGAGAGAGAGAGAGAGAGAGAGAGAGAGAGAGAGGAGCGTGTGTGAGTAGAGGACAACTCAGGTTAGGTTCGGTTAGGTTAGGTTAGTATGGGCAATGTTAGCTTAAGTCAGGTGAAGTTCGGTCAGGTCAGGTCAGGTCAGGCTAGGTTGGATAAGGCTGGAGTAAATGAGTGTGAGAGGGAAAGTGAGTGTGGTGGATATGACAGGGCACATAACTGACCATCTACAAAATCTATCAACAAATACCTTGACTTAAGACAATTTGGGATCATAAAAACAACGGTTCCACTAACTCCTTCAGCCCAGTGACGTATTCCATGTTTTGTTCCATCAAGTGCCAGAGATTTCATGTGTGTGTGTGTGTGTGTGTGTGTGTGTGTGTGTGTGTGTGTGTGTGTGTGTGTGTGTGTGTGTAACCTTTCATTAACCCCTTCACTGGCAGACATAATTCTGAAGATGAAGAATAAAAAATAATACGTCGTTGTAATGAATGGGTTAAACTTGTTATGTGCACAAGACAGACGATTTATTCAGCTGAAGGAAATCCCAGTCCTTGTAGAGTTTATATCTGTTGGATTGTGACAGCCCAGCATGGGACTCCTACACCCACAATGGATATAATGAGACTGGATTATGATTTGAATAATGAATTAAACTATTCCCTCCCCTCTCTCTCTCTCTCTCTCTCTCTCTCTCTCTCACACACACACACACCTCCTCACTGTTTCCCTCCCTCACTACCCCCTTCCCCACCTTCCCAGCCTCCCTTACCTCTCTTTCTTTCACCTTGTCGAATATAAATACAAATGATTCCTTACTATCCTACTTTAAGTAGGTCCAAGACGGGCCAAAACTGTTGTATGGTCAAAATATTCACCATTTCAGAATGTGGAAATAATGTTTTACTTACAGTTCACAACACTGTGAAACGAAGACCTTAACCCTCTCATGGACGAAACAACTCAAGTACTCTCTCCCAGCTAATGCCAGACGATTTTATTCAGCTGAGAATGAATCATAGGGGCTTGTGAATGTTAATACCTGTACTGTTAACCTTCACATGATCTGGACAACTCTAATGTTCTGTTCCAGCCAAAACCAGATTTTATACAGCTGAGAATCAGGATTCCGGGGGGTTGAATGGTGAAGGAATGGGAGTGTGATTCATTTAGTAAAAAAAAAAAAAAAGTTAGTATCTCTTTCCATCAGGATACTTCTGGTTCTCTTGCATCCTACCTCTCCTATCCTAAGGCGGGAAAGGAAGTCTGGATGATGATGATGATGATGATGATGGTAGTGAATATCATGGGAGTCAGTGTGGTAATATATACGTACAATACTGTATGCATCCAACAGCGTTGTATGGCCAGGTGGTTATCACTGGTGGGGCGGAATTGCGGGGAACCTGGGAACTTGTTTTCTGATGCATATTTTAAAACTTTTTGAACTTCTGTAATTTTTCCATTGGATTGCCTGTTTAGCCTGTACCTATATCATACAGCTACCAAGCACTTCATAAACCCTCTAGAATGAACAACAAAGTGAAAAATATTGAATTTAATCTTTGAAAAAAAAATATCATGCTTGTCTCTTAACCCATACATCTGCCTGACGCTTAGCAAACAGCTTAAAATGAAAAAATAGCGAGCAATGCACTAGCCTAACCTTTAAATGAAAAAAAAAAAGTCGTTTGTATATACTTTTACTTTAACCTGTGCACACGCCAGACATTTCATAAATAATCTGATAAATTATAAAGTGAAAAAAAAATGGGGCAAAGAAAAGGATCTATGATAATATTATAACCTGTTTACCCCCAAATTGGTGGACATCCTTTACAAATGCTTCCCCTGGTTTCCTTTTGTTCGGTCGGCCACATTCTTTTATCTATGATTCGCGCCACTTCTTAAGAACTTTTCTTATCGGTTTCTCTTTTGTGTGGCCAGTCTCTCTCTCTCTCTCTCTCTCTCTCTCTCTCTCTCTCTCTCTCTCTCTCACACACACACACACACACACACACACACACACACACACACACACACACATATCTTTGCCCTTAATTGTATTATGGTGGGTAATGTTAATCGGCTTTATTAAATTGTGATTAATCCCTAAGAGTGAAATCATTTTAAAAACCGTCTGGATAATCCTCCCATTAGTACTGTAACACGTATGCTTATTTTTTAGGTCAGTGTTGCACAGTATTATTCTATTCTCTAAAATTCCCTTTAATCGTAGAATTAAAACCTGTCCCAGCAACCCCTCCACTGCAGTACTATTATCAAACGTTTTTTTTTTTTTTCTTAGGTTATACGATATTTTTTAATTATTAGGACCATCTTTCAACTCACCCTCGTTAGGTCCAGCCCTTTTATTTTACTCCTGCTGCGGTCAAGCTGTCTTATTTATATCAGGACAGTCTCATCAATTTGGATCAACACGAGATAGGAAGAAAAAATATATAAAAAGATATCCTCGGTATGATAACTTTGAATTAACTTTTTTTTAATTGTTTAGAAAAAAATATATATATTGCCCATTCCGTATGTGGACTGATAAATACTCTCAAGCTGCCATGACTCACCTCCAACTGAAAACTGTGCGGCGTTGGCGTGTCATAAAATCCTAGAGTTGACGCAGATTTGAGACGATTAATGGGAACAGTATCAACATTCTCAGGTTTCTGTACTCGCCGGCAAATAAATATAATCGTCTGGTGTCAGCGCAAATAAGATACTAGCGCTGGCTCGACCATGAGAGGGTTACGAAGGACTGTGTGTTATAGTAGCGATCATAAGAACATTAGATAAGGGAGTAAACAGTAACTATGTTCGTGAATGTGACACAGAAATTGTAACTGAATATGAAGGCGTGAACTTCACCGCATGAGTGAGATACGTAGTGCCCAGTAGTATCCCCGCAAATCTTCTCCCCAATTCAACACATCCCACCAACCAAACTCATCAAAGTCTTCAGAGAGAGAGAGAGATAGAGAGAGAGGATTAGATTTATACCTATCAACTGCACGAGGGTCATTAAGTCTGACAGCTTTTGCCAAGTCCCAGTATTCCCCTTGGACACGACTCAAGGTTTATGTCCATGCCATCAGTTGTACTGCTGGGTGAACCAAGGCATGGTGGAAGCCAAACGGGTCCACCAGTCTGATAGGCGTGAAATCGAACTCGAAAGTTTGGAGTTGCGAGTTAGTTGTGTTAACCAGTATACCACGATACTCCATGAACCGTTAGGTAAAATGAGAAAATACATCATGAAATTAAAATAAATAAATAAATAAAAACACATCGGGAAATGTGAAAAAAAAATTATGGAATTATTACAGAGAACAATTTTCTCAAAACTCTCAGGCTGATCGAGTGGTGGCAAATTTGAGGTTAAGAAGATAATAATGTGTATTTGATGACCGCTACCGTGATGCTTCTTTTATAATCGGCTGCAATGCATTCATGATCATTTCTCCACGTTCCCCATTCTTTATTTTTCCATCATTAATTTTTATAGTCATTGTCAGTTTTATCTCCGATATACAACTAATTTTCATCCCACAGTATAGACGGTATGATTACAGTTATTGCCATCCATATCATGAATTTCACCACCGTCATCACCATTCAGTCACAACTACAGCAACACCACCATCAACAACACAGACTGCATCATTTCTTTGGGGTCACATAAAACTACTAAACCACTCCACCTTCTCTGTCAAAACACCTAAAATAACAAATTGAACAACCCCTCTGCACCAGATCCCTTCCCACACAACCCAAACACCCATCAGTCCATAGCCAGTAAGTGTTTGCCACATTTTTGTTTACCTCAGGGTAAGCAAAAAAAAAAAAAAAAAAAAAAAAAAGGTGTGATAGGGGTATTTTTGTCAACCATGGTGCAAGAATAATGTTTACCGTACTGTACGTCCCATGACAGTTGGCTGTGGAGGTGAAAGGGATGGGATTTGTGTGTGTGTGTGTGTGTGTGTGTGTGTGTGTGTGCATTTCATACTCTCGCCTAAGACAGGTGTAATAAGCGCTAGAGTAAGCTGCTGTTGGATAGGTTTCTTAATGGATAAATCTTTGCTTTGGAAGGGACTGGATTGTGGAAAGTAAAATAATACTTCGCCTAGGACCGGTATAGTAAACTGCCGTAGTTTTATTTATTTATTTATTTATAGTTTTTGAGAGGGGAGGGAAGAGAAGGCTGATGAATCTTAGCATATATAGTACGTGGTGTTAAAGGAATTGTTGTGCCGTATGAGATGAGGGGTGAGGAAGTGTATGGTTGCGAGGGTGAGGTGTGTCTGTGTGAGGTGTACAAAAGTTAGATAGGGCAGCGAGTGGTTAGGTAAAGTAATGTGCGTGATGTGTGTGTGTGTGTGTGTGTGTGTGTGTGTGTGTGTGTGTGTGTGTGTGTGTGTGTGTGAGAGAGAGAGAGAGAGAGAGAGAGAGAGAGTGAATGGTGTGACTGTGTGTGTTGGGGGGGGGGAGATGAAAAGGGTAATAAATGGCTCGGAGAAACAGTGTATTAAATCTTGTTTGTACCACACAGGGGTGACAAGAGTGACTGATCCAGGTGAAGCCCTTTGGTGCGGGTATAAGTTCCACTTAATGGATGAAGCCGAGGGTCAGAAACGCACCAGTAGAGAGGGAATGGCTGTATGGCACAGTTCACAGGGAACTCCAAGGTTATTTAGTCAGCATTTTGTATATTCATGATTTTTTTAATTTACCCACCCCAAGCATTACACTGGATTACAGGATGGTGATGATGATGATGATGATGATGATGATGATGATGATGATGATGATGATAATGATGACGGTGATGATGATGATGATGATGATGAGGAGCAGGATGATGATAAAGTCTGCAAAATTCATGTAAAAAGAAAAGCATTTTTCTCATACAATCTGAGTCCAGTATTGTTTATTATATTTTCAGTAAAGAAGTACATGTACAATTACGTCACATCTCAAATCTCTCTCTCTCTCTCTCTCTCTCTCTCTCTCTCTCGACCTTGCATAAATATCTCTTAAACACCGTCCCATCGTCCATGCAGTTTTCCTCATCCTTTTTCTTCCCCCTCTCTCCATTCTTTATAGTCATTTTCCTCCCCCCCTTGATTCTTGTTTCCGCCTCTTCCACGCCATACCTTTAATATTTTCCCACCTCCTTCCTTTCCTTTTCATATTTTCACTCCTTATCTTTCCCGTGAGTTTTCTTTGCCCATGTCTGACACTCCCTCAGCCCTGTTTTGTGTGTTTTTTTTCCTCCCTCGTCTCTTCTACTTTCTTCCCTTAATTATGTACATTTTTTTATTTCTAACCTTTTTCGTCCCCTGTTCTAGTTTCTCTGTCTCTTCTGCATTTTCCTGACGTTTATCATTATTCTCAAGGCCTTTGTACCTCGCATTCTTTCATTAATTTTCATCCTCTTTTCCTTTCCGTCTCTTTTTTTTTTTTTTTCACTGTGTTTTTCTTACCTTCCAGCCTTTTCAGTATTTTCTAACATTCCCCTGGCGTTACTGTTATCGATATCGGGCTGGTATATTGATGATTTGAATTTCGATAAAGCAAACTTCTCTGATCCTCATCAAGACCCACTACATGTGATAAAGACACCCATGCTAATACCAGAGCACCGGTCTTGAATAAGACAGTCCAAGCATGAATTCATAGTAGACGGTGGTATTAGCGCTGAAGAGATGACAAAGGAAAGTAGGTGTGTGGCACGTAGGAGGACTGCTAGGCAAAGAAACAAATATTAACCTTGCTCATATGCCCCAGGTTAGGGAAGAAATGTTGAAATAAGGTTTCATCATCACTACAGTTTTCTCCCTTATTTTTTTTTTCCTCAAACATCTTTCTTCGCCCCTTTTGTCGGCTTGTTTTTCTATCATGTTTTTTTTTTCCTGTTATCTTTTCTAAGATCTCTGTCATTAATTTTTCCCATTGTTATTTCTTTCTTATTTCCTGCAAGTTTTACATTAATTTTACATCCATCTCTTCTCTTTCTTCGTCCCTCTTCGCCCCCTCTCTCACTTTTCAGCATTTTTGTGTGCTTTTCTGAAATTCTATTTTTTGCATTATTTTTGTTATGCTTCTCTCGCCTCCAAATTTTTTTTTTTTTTTCAACCATATTTTCGCCTCATTTTTCCCCTCAGTTTTCGCCTGTCAGCTTTTTTTTTTTTTTTTTTCCTGCGTTTTGCTGATATTCTTGTTTTGCCGTTTTCGAGGATTTCTCAAAATGAGGTATTGTGACAACTGGTGGATGACTCTTTTTGCCGCGTGGTTGAGCCCAGCATTTCCAATCCCTTAGTTTATTTAGCCTCCTAGTATAAACTACCATTTCTTATATATCCCACTGGAACATAAGGTACAGTCCAATTTTAAAGAATATCTGGCTTTAGCTTACATAAAATAATCTATGTGCGTCCCCAACTCAAGACAGTTATGAGCATTCCACCTGCTGGTAATCCCTTCATCTTTAGAAAATTGTCTGCCTTTACATCGTTGCTCCGAACAAGGAACAAAATGCAATCACCGTTGTTGTGTCAGCTATATGTTGGAAATATGTGCTGGGGCGTGAAGGTAAGATACTACAGTAATACTAATTACCAGTGTTGTAGCGTACCGGTAAACGTGTATGGGTCTTATATGATTACAACCAATGTCCATTAACACTTTCACTATGATAATATTAATTCCTAAACTTACTCGTGCTTAGTAGCACTTCGATCTCGAGAGGTTAGATGTTGCCTTCGTTAACCCTCTCACCACACACTGACTTCTAAAATCAGAATAAAATAATTGGTGCTTGCAAGAATATATATATATATATATATATATATATATATATATATATATATATATATATATATATATATATATATATATATATATATATATATATATATATATATATATATATATATACCCACACGATTATCAACTCAGGGGTTACGTCCCTCTGCTCTATCATCTCTCCAGACATAGTTCCTCCTTCATGTCCTCTTTCCCCACATTCCCTCCTCCCTTTCCACTTCACACCTCCTCTCTCTCTCTCTTTCTCTCTCTCTCTCTCTCTCTCTCTCTCTCTCTCTCTCTCTCTCTCTCTCTCTCTCTCTCATAACTCTGAACTATAATTACCAGCCGCAAAGATTTACGTCAAAAGAATCCCCATTATTTGTCTGTTGATAATGCATTACAAGTAATCCAGTAAATCACATGTCCTTTCATTTTTTTTCTTCACCTTGCTCTCGTTCTTCCTCTCCTCCACTCTCACTTACACCTCGATTTCATCCTTCCACCTCTTTCTCAACCTTCACGTTCCCTTCCACAATATCATTTCACCTGCTTCTTGGTCTTCCTCCCCACCTCCTTTCTTCCTCGTGTACCTTTTCTCTTTGGCTCGTATTCTCAACGGTTAAGGAAACTCCCTAACACCTCTCCCTTACCAGCTTAAGGATACGACTGGCTAAGATCATTTTTATGTTATTTTTGAAGAGTGTGGTCATTCAACTATTTATGCAGCACAGAAGAGGACGGCAAAGTGTAATAAAGTAAATCGCTTAAGAAGAGATGTTAGGGAGCTTCCTTAACCATACACTCTCTTTGTTAGTCTTTCAATCTCTTCACAACATACGGAACAAGAGAATATACATTAACAAACTACAGATAACAGTTGGCCGATACTGTAAATCGGAAAGAAAATTAAAAGAAAATATAGTAGATCCCCCCTTCAAGCAAACGGATTTCTACCCATTTTCTATGATATTCAGCTCTGTTTTTCCATTTTTTACTCCTGTGTAAAGTTGTTTGAGCTAGTTCGTTTTATTTCGTTAAAAATTCACTCTTTGTCGTGTATTTTTTTCATGTTTACCCTTTATTTTGATTCATTTAGACATGTTTACTGTTAGGTTGATTGGCCACCTGCCGTGACGTAGGACCAGCGCTGGGTTTATTGTTGGTTGCGTTTATTGGCCACCTGCTGTGACTTAGGACCAGCGCTGGGTTTATCGTTGGTTGCATTTATTGGCCACCTGCTGTGACGATGGACCAGCGCTGGGTGTATTGTTGGTTGCGTTTATTGGCCACCTGCTGTGACGTAGGACCAGCGCTGGGTTTATTGTCGGTTGCGGGCCACCTGCTGTGACGTAGGACCAGCGCTGGTTTCATTGGCTGTGACTCACTGGGTTTCCGAGACAAGAACCCGCGGATGTTTCGACTCTCCATGCTTCGAGGTTTGTGGTCAGTATCATTCTAGCATCTGTGTCGTGTACACGTGTGTTCTCTTTCCGTTTATCGCGTCGTTTCATGTTCTTTATTTATTTCTGCATGTTTCTTTTTATTCCACCGTCATTTGTGTTATACGAAGTGAGAAAGAGATGAAGGGAACGATAAATGAAGAAACAGCGACGCGGAGAATGTAGAGATTATGTAAGTAATGCCGTTATCAGCATTACCATATCATAACCATTGCCACCATTACCATTTTCATCAGTACCAGCTTCAACACCTGTATCATTAGCCTACCACTGTCGTTATTAACATTATTATCACCATCGCCATCATCGTTACTATCACCATTATTACGGGATTAATTACTTTTAATAGGTATCGTTGTTACTACTAGCATTAGTTTCATAATCATTATTCAACATGGTTGATGTCATGTAATTAACCTACTGTTACCACTATCTTCACAAAAATTTCAATAATTATCATTGTAATTATTTCTAGTATCATAGCATCACAATAATTATCACCATCATCATCAATACTCTTCTGTCATTACTGTTTTCATCATCGTCAGTGTGTTATCACTGTCATTATATACACCGCCATTACTACTACTACTACTACTACTACTACTATAATTATTATTATTATTATTTATTATTATTATTATTATCCGCCTTTAGAAGACGGAGCAATAATGTTTTTGTCTCCCTGTATTTATATTATTATTATTATTATTATTATTATTATCATCATCATCATCATCATCATTATTGTCATTTAGCCTACCAGTACCATCGTCATTATCACCATTAACATTGCCATCGACACACGATCATTATTATGGTACCATCATTATAGTCATTATTTTAGTCACCATCATATCTCGATACACACACAGATTTCCAACTTACTACATATTAAACTTGAAAGATGTTATTTTTAGTTCATATTTGAAACATAAAACCCGTCAATACTTATCCATGTGAGTTTAAAGAAGATGCACAGTATGTCGTCGCTGTCATTTTGACTTTTGGTGGCCTTGAAATTTGGGTGAATGACTTGGAAAACAATTAATTTTAAGTTAGTCAGTCACGTGAAATGTAAATTCCCTTCATTATAATTTCCTAAGGAGTTTTCAGTTCACCCATGGTCATACATATATGAGGGTACAATAAATTAAATTTGACATTTCTCTCGAAGAATGCTTGTTTTAAGAACAATGCTTATATTAGTGAAGAACAGTTCTTACATTAATGCCTGTCGACTAGACTACACCAAGGTCATTAGACTTGCTTTGATTTTAGAGTGAATGAAGCTTCAGACCTTTGACCGTTCCAGCTAATTAACCAGTGCTTTGGAGGGGAAAGGATGGGGTTGGATGGGGTAGACTTCTGCGCTTGGTCCGCCTTCTACCTGTAGACTTTTAATGATTCACTCTGTATCTTTATTGGTGTTTTTGTATCAGCACCAAAAAGAAGGTAATATAACAAAAACAAATGCAATACACCAGTGTCCCCATCACGTTCCTTTATGCTGGTTACTTCCTACACTTAATACAGGTGACAGAGGGATATATGTATGTTGTCAACCGTAAATGAACATTACTTTTAATGACAGTAATACAGACCTTTTCTGATTGCTCCACCATCGTTATGTGTTGTGGGGCAGTGAGTTATAGTGAACCAGGCTAGTATTTTTGTGGGCTAAGTATGCTCTCTAGGACCTCCTTATCAGGTTACTTTTGCATGTGACACTTTAATATTGTCCTGAATGCATATGCAAGTTCTGTCTAGATATGAAAGACGTAGGAAATATAAAAGCGTATAATAACACTCTTTCAGCATTGCAATATACACAAGACAACTTGGGTGTCGCCGTGTGGAAAATATAAAAATCAGATTGATCACATCGCTATCAGTAGGAGGCATAGAAGTTCTCTGCTAGATGTTCATGTTAAACGGGGAGCGGATATTGGTAGTGACCATCAACTCAGCATTGCAAAAATAAGGTTTAAACTTAAAAATCAGAAGAAGGAAAAATCTGGTGTTGGTAGATACGATATTGTTAAGCTTAGAAGGGAAGGAGAAGAAAAGGAGGAATTCAGATTAGAATGCAGAAATAGGTTTTTGGTGTTGGAAACGTTGGAAGAGGGGAGAGAAGTGTAGATGAGATGTGGGAGGATGTGAACAAAGTTTTGGATGAGACTGCTGAATGTACGATTGGAAGGAGACATAGATTCAGGAGAAAGAAATGGATATCAGAGGAAACGTGGAATATGATAAAAAGAGAGGTGAGGCTAAATTGAGGAGTGAGATGCAATGCGTTGATGAACGAGAGATTGAATTAGCAAGAGCTGCGTACTGGAGTTTGAATTCAGAAGTAAGAAGGTTAGCTAGGAGAGATAAAAGAAGATGTGTGGATGAAAAGGTTGTAGAGACTGAAATCTTAATAAACAAAAATGATGGACAGAGTCAAAGAATAGCATATGAATCGATTAGAGAACTGAGTGGTAATGCAGGTAAACGCAAGGAAATACCAGTTAGGGACAGGGAAGGAAATTTATTGACCAAAGATGGAGGTATTAAAAATAGATGGAAAGAGCATTTTGAGACAGTTCTTAATAGACCAATACCACCAGAAGAGGATATACCGTCTGCTCAGGAAGATTTAAATATAGAAACAGGAGAGTTGAGGCTTGCAGAAGTGGAGAAAGCAGTAAAACAGTTAAAGAATAATAAGGCACCAGGGGAGGATGGTTTGTTTCCGGAAATGTTTAAAGTGGAGGGGGATAGATTAATAATGATCTTGACCAAGCTATTCAATAAGATATGGGTGACGGGGTTACTACCATCAGTTTGGAAGAATGGTGTAATTGTTAAAGTTCCGAAGAAGGAGACCTGAGTGAATGTGGTAATTGGAGGGAATCTCTTTGTCACCGATAGCTTTGAAAGTTTTCAGTAGAGTGTTGTTAAATAGGTTGGAGCCGGTGGTTGAGGGTATTCTGAGGGATGAACAGGCTGGTTTTAGAAAGGGACGTGGTTGCAATGATCATATCTTTATAGTTAGGCATTTGATGCAGCAAGTTAATGAAATGAGAGTACCGTTAAGTCTTTGTTTTGTTGATTTTGAAAAGGCTTTTGATAGTGTTTCGAGAGAGACTATGGGGAAGATCATGAGACATTATGGAATACCAGAGGAGTTTGTGAGGGTCATTATGAACATGCATGAGGACACATTTTGTAAAGTGATGGTTGATGGTTGTCTGAGTGATTCGTTTGAAGTCAAGTCCGGAGTAATTCAAGGTGGTGTTCTATCGCCTTTACTATTTATATTGGTCATTGATTACATTATGAAACGCGTTGGAACAGAAATCGGTGCAGGTATACTTTGGGGAGAGAACAGGAAACTTTTGGATTTAGATTATGCAGATGATATAGTTTTGATTTGTGATGGGCCAGAAGAGATGCAGAGTGTGTTGGACTGTTTGGTGAGTGAAGGTCGCAAGGTGGGTTTGGTTATTAATTGTGGAAAAACTGAAATAATCAATATGAATATGGAAAATGCGCAGGAATTTGTAATTGGAGGTATGGTTGTAAAGCAAGTTGATAGGTTTAAATATTTAGGTACTTATTTAGCCAAGGATGGTTCTTTGAACTTTGAATTCGAGGAAAGGTTAAAGAAGGCTAATCTGGCAATGGAAATGCTTTAAAAATATTTGGAATAATAACAGATTTTTCTGTGTGCATACAAAATCAAACTTTATAAGGTAATGGTAAGAGAGTATCTTAATTTATGGGCACGAGTCTTGGTACAGCACAGTGACTATGAAAAATAAATTCTTGGTGTTTGGAAAACAAAGCACTTAGAAGAATATTAGGGAGTTAAGTGGTGGGAAAGGATACCCAAATAGTAGGAATAAGAGAAATAACGGGAGTGCAGCCGGTCAATGAATATGTTAGGTTCTCACGGTGGAAGTGGCTAGGACATGTGTGTATAGGAGACAGGGAATAGTACGAGGGTACACCAGGGTGGGTGGCACTTGGTAGGAGAGGTAGAGGGAAGGCCAAAAGAGACGTGGGTGAGGACAATGAGACGGGAAGCTGGAGATGAGTGTTGGGGAGATCTTTGAGGGAGTTAGCACAAGATAGGATGTGGTGTAATGTGAGTTCATCGAGGCCCTATGCATCCCTCGAGGGTGCCAATACAGGAAATTGATTGATTGATGATAAGATTTGAAAAAAAAAAAAAATCAATACCAGTAACCTAAAGGTGAAGAGCTAAAAGAGCCTCCCAATCCGACGAAAATAAGATCCAAAGAAAGCTACATTCGCTTTACCACCACCGCTTCCCCATATGCCGTCCACATGTGCTCTCACTGTTGGTGTGAGTCATGTAAGCCCTTGAAAGTTGCCGACAAAGTCACAGGCTACTTGGCTGGTGCATTCTCTCACTAGCTTACTTCTTTGTAAACATGAAGTGCACAGAGGACACGGTTTCTCATATCATGTATAAAAAGAATGTAAGTAATATACGTGTCATAAGGAATTACTGTCGTAGTACATGACCACCAGAAGTGTAATAGGCTTGGCGAGTAGGCATTTGCGAGTAGGCGGGGGTACTGCTGAAGATTGGATTTCTCTCTCTCTCTCTCTCTCTCTCTCTCTCTCTCTCTCTCTCTCTCTCTCTCTCTCTCTCTCTCTCTCTCTCTCTCTCTCTCATAGGTGAACTTTATTTTGAACCTGATTTGCGTACATCATCTGAAGGAAACAACGAGGACAGCTGGTTCAAGGCAGAGCCACAGATTATGCTGCTGGGAGAAGGAGCATTCATTCGCACCCCTTGAACTCTCTTCCCATAACATCTCTGTCCCCCTCCCGCTCCTTCTCTCCCTTTTTTCTTGCCCCCTCTTCTCTGTCTAACCCTCTTTCACCCCCCCTCTCTTCCTCCCCTCCACTTCTTCTCTTCCTTCCTACCTTCCACTCTCTCCCTTCCTACCCTCCACTCCCTCTCTCCCTTCCTACCCTCCACTCCCCACACCCTCCACTCCCCACACCCTCCACTCCCCACACCCTCCTTAACCTCGTCGCGCCGGGACACCAATCAGCTTGGAACCATGATCTAAAGAAACAGCTTGGAACATTACATGGCTCGTATTCTCGTCAGTTAAGGGAGTTCCCTAACACCTCATCCTTAGTTATTTATTTTTGGATTTGAATGATTAACATCTTTTTGTACGTTTTTTCACGCAGAGTTTGGCGATATTGAAAGTATTGTGTTACACAGAAGATGGCAGTGGGAAGGGTGTAATAAGCAAAATAAATCGTTTAGGAAAAGGGGTATTAGGGAGTTTCCATTACCGACGTGAATTCAGGACCGCATTGACTCTCTCTCTTCATTGTGCCCTCATCTGCCATCCCCTTCGGCCTCTTGGAAAACTAGATCTGCCACTAAAGCATCGTCTTTTCGCTACTTTTACTGACATAAGCGTGATAATTGTCCTGGTTAACGCTTTGGGCCGCATGTTGATACTGAATTCATGCTACTGACACACGGTATATTGTTGGCTCCAGGCATAGAGTTGAGCCTCTGCTGTTGACCTCACGCATCAGCGCTAATTGTTTTTGTGATTTAAAACTAAGCGGCTATAATGCATTATACATAAATCTTTCACTTCAATGTATGACCGTAACACAAATTAAAGTTCATATTTTCATCAATAATAAATATACAGGTTTATTGTTTCTAATGAGTAAGAAATTCATCAGCTGAAACTCTTGATCCTTCCAATCATCTTCTTTCTTTACGGAACTTCTTACCCGTGTGGCCCATTCGTGAAGACGTGTGTGATTCCGACCATCAGGAGGACAGACATCTCCATCGTTTGGGAAATTAGTT
>NC_137033.1:46764308-46771808 GCF_032717465.1 Coenobita brevimanus
GAATATACATTAACAAACTACAGATAACAGTTGGCCGATACTGTAAATCGGAAAGAAGAAAATTAAAAGAAAATATAGTAGATCCCCCCTTCAAGCAAACGGATTTCTACCCATTTTCTATGATATTCAGCTCTTGTTTTCCATTTTTACTCCACTGTGTAAAGATTGTTTGAGCTAGTTCGTTTTATTTCGTTAAAAATTCACTCTTTGTCGTGTATTTTTTTCATGTTTACCCTTTATTTTGATTCATTTAGACATGTTTACTGGTTAGGTTGATTGGCCACCTGCCGTGACGTAGGACCGAAAGCAGCTGGAGTTTATTGTTGGTTGCGTTTATTGGCCACCTGCTGTGACTTAGGACCAGCGCTGGGTTTATCGTTGGTTGCATTTATTGGCCACCTGCTGTGACGATGGACCAGCGCTGGGTGTATTGTTGGTTGCGTTTATTGGCCACCTGCTGTGACGTTAGGACCAGCGCTGGAGTTTATTGTCGGTTGCGAGGGCCACCTGCTGTGACGTAGGACCAGCGCTGGTTTCATTGGCTGTGACTCACTGGGTTTCCGAGGACAAGAACCCGCGGATGTTTCGACTTCCATGCTTCGAGGTTTGTGGTCAGTATCATTCCTAGCATCTGTGTCGTGTACACGTGTGTTTCTCTTTCCGTTTATCGCGTCGTTTCATGTTCTTTATTTATTTTCTGCATGTTTCTTTTTATTCCACCGTCATTTGTGTTTATACGAAGTGAGAAGAGATGAAGGGAACGATAAATAGAAGAAACAGCGACGCGGAGAATGTAGAGATTATGTAAGTAATGCCGTTATCAGCATTACCATATCATAACCATTGCCACCATTACCATTTTCATCAGTACCAGCTTCAACACCTGTATCATTAGCCTACCACTGTCGTTATTAACATTATTATCACCATCGCCATCATCGTTACTATCACCATTATTACGGGATTAATTACTTTTAATAGGTATCGTTGTTACTACTAGCATTAGTTTCATAATCATTATTCAACATGGTTGATGTCATGTAATTAACCTACTGTTACCACTATCTTCACAAAAATTTCAATAATTATCATTGTAATTATTTCTAGTATCATAGCATCACAATAATTATCACCATCATCATCAATACTCTTCTGTCATTACTGTTTTCATCCTCGTCAGTGCTGTTATCACTGTCATTATATACACCTCCATTACTACTACTACTACTACTACTACTACTATAATTATTATTATTATTATTTATTATTATTATTATCCGCCTTTAGAAGACGGAGCAATAATGTTTTTGTCTCCCTGTATTTATATTATTATTATTATTATTATTATTATTATCATCATCATCATCATCATCATTATTATTGTCAATTGGCCTACCAGTACCATCGCCCTTACCACCATTAACACTGCCATCGACACACGATCATTATTATGGTACCATCATTATAGTCATTATTTTAGTCACCATCATATCTCGATACACACACAGATTTCCAACTTACTACATATTAAACTTGAAAGATGTTATTTTTAGTTCATTTTTGAAACATAAAACCCGTCAATACTTATCCATGTGAGTTTAAAGAAGATGCACAGTATGTCGTCGCTGTCATTTTGACTTTTGGTGGCCGTGAAATTTGGGGGAATTACTTGGAATACAAGTCATATTAAGTTAGTAAGTCACGTGAAATGTGACTTACTTTCATTATCATTTCCAAGTTCTCAGTTCACCCATGGTCATACGTATATGAAGGTACGATAAATTAAACTTGATATTTCACTCGAGGAAGGCTTGTTTTATTTAAGAACAAGGCTTACGTTAGTGAAAGACAAGTCATTTATTAATGCCTGTCGACTAGACTACACCAAGGTAATCAGACTTGCTATGACATTAGAGTGAGTGAAGCTTCACACCTTTGATCGTTCCAGCTAATTAACCAGTGCTTTGGAGGGGAAAGGATGGGGTTGGATGGGGTAGACTTCTGCGCTTGGTCCGCCTTCTACCTGTAGACTTTTAATGATTCACTCTGTATCTTTATTGGTGTTTTTGTATCAGCACCAAAAAGAAGGTAATATAACAAAAACAAATGCAATACACCAGTGTCCCCATCACGTTCCTTTATGCTGGTTACTTCCTACACTTAATACAGGTGACAGAGGGATATATGTATGTTGTCAACCGTAAATGAACATTACTTTTAATGACAGTAATACAGACCTTTTCTGATTGCTCCACCATCGTTATGTGTTGTGGGGCAGTGAGTTATAGTGAACCAGGCTAGTATTTTTGTGGGCTAAGTATGCTCTCTAGGACCTCCTTATCAGGTTACTTTTGCATGTGACACTTTAATATTGTCCTGAATGCATATGCAAGTTCTGTCTAGATATGAAAGACGTAGGAAATATAAAAGCGTATAATAACACTCTTTCAGCATTGCAATATACACAAGACAACTTGGGTGTCGCCGTGTGGAAAATATAAAAATCAGATTGATCACATCGCTATCAGTAGGAGGCATAGAAGTTCTCTGCTAGATGTTCATGTTAAACGGGGAGCGGATATTGGTAGTGACCATCAACTCAGCATTGCAAAAATAAGGTTTAAACTTAAAAATCAGAAGAAGGAAAAATCTGGTGTTGGTAGATACGATATTGTTAAGCTTAGAAGGGAAGGAGAAGAAAAGGAGGAATTCAGATTAGAATGCAGAAATAGGTTTTTGGTGTTGGAAACGTTGGAAGAGGGGGAGAGAAGTGTAGATGAGATGTGGGAGGATGTGAACAAAGTTTTGGATGAGACTGCTGAATGTACGATTGGAAGGAGACATAGATTCAGGAGAAAGAAATGGATATCAGAGGAAACGTGGGATATGATAAAAAAGAGAGGTGAGGCTAAATTGAGGAGTGAGATGCAATGCGTTGATGAACGAGAGATTGAATTAGCAAGAGCTGCGTACTGGAGTTTGAATTCAGAAGTAAGAAGGTTAGCTAGGAGAGATAAAAGAAGATGTGTGGATGAAAAGGTTGTAGAGACTGAAATCTTAATAAACAAAAATGATGGACAGAGTCAAAGAATAGCATATGAATCGATTAGAGAACTGAGTGGTAATGCAGGTAAACGCAAGGAAATACCAGTTAGGGACAGGGAAGGAAATTTATTGACCAAAGATGGAGGTATTAAAAATAGATGGAAAGAGCATTTTGAGACAGTTCTTAATAGACCAATACCACCAGAAGAGGATATACCGTCTGCTCAGGAAGATTTAAATATAGAAACAGGAGAGTTGAGGCTTGCAGAAGTGGAGAAAGCAGTAAAACAGTTAAAGAATAATAAGGCACCAGGGGAGGATGGTTTGTTTCCGGAAATGTTTAAAGTGGAGGATAGATTAATAATGATCTTGACCAAGCTATTCAATAAGATATGGGTGACGGGGTTACTACCATCAGTTTGGAAGAATGGTGTAATTGTTAAAGTTCCGAAGAAGGGAGACCTGAGTGAATGTGGTAATTGGAGGAATCTCTTTGTCACCGATAGCTTTGAAAGTTTTCAGTAGAGTGTTGTTAAATAGGTTGGAGCCGGTGGTTGAGGGTATTCTGAGGGATGAACAGGCTGGTTTTAGAAAGGGACGTGGTTGCAATGATCATATCTTTATAGTTAGGCATTTGATGCAGCAAGTTAATGAAATGAGAGTACCGTTAAGTCTTTGTTTTGTTGATTTTGAAAAGGCTTTTGATAGTGTTTCGAGAGAGACTATGGGGAAGATCATGAGACATTATGGAATACCAGAGGAGTTTGTGAGGGTCATTATGAACATGCATGAGGACACATTTTGTAAAGTGATGGTTGATGGTTGTCTGAGTGATTCGTTTGAAGTCAAGTCCGGAGTAATTCAAGGTGGTGTTCTATCGCCTTTACTATTTATATTGGTCATTGATTACATTATGAAACGCGTTGGAACAGAAATCGGTGCAGGTATACTTTGGGGAGAGAACAGGAAACTTTTGGATTTAGATTATGCAGATGATATAGTTTTGATTTGTGATGGGCCAGAAGAGATGCAGAGTGTGTTGGACTGTTTGGTGAGTGAAGGTCGCAAGGTGGGTTTGGTTATTAATTGTGGAAAAACTGAAATAATCAATATGAATATGGAAAATGCGCAGGAATTTGTAATTGGAGGTATGGTTGTAAAGCAAGTTGATAGGTTTAAATATTTAGGTACTTATTTAGCCAAGGATGGTTCTTTGAACTTTGAATTCGAGGAAAGGTTAAAGAAGGCTAATCAGGCAATGGAAATGCTTAAAAATATTTGGAATAATAACAATTTTTCTGTGCATACAAAAATCAAACTTTATAAGGTAATGGTAAGGAGTATCTTAATTTATGGGCACGAGTCTTGGTACAGCACAGTGACTATGAAAAATAAATTCTTGGTGTTTGAAAACAAAGCACTTAGAAGAATATTAGGAGTTAAGTGGTGGGAAAGGATACCAAATAGTAGAATAAGAGAAATAACGGGAGTGCAGCCGGTCAATGAATATGTTAGGTTCTCACGGTGGAAGTGGCTAGGACATGTGTATAGGAGACAGGGAATAGTACGAGGTACACCAGGGTGGGTGGCACTTGGTAGGAGAGGTAGAGGAAGGCCAAAAGAGACGTGGGTGAGGACAATGAGACGGGAAGCTGGAGATGAGTGTTGGGGAGATCTTGAGGAGTTAGCACAAGATAGGATGTGGTGGTGTGAGTTCATCGAGGCCCTATGCATCCCCGAGGGTGCCACAGGAAATTGATTGATTGATGATAAGATTTGAAAAAAAAAAAAATCAATACCAGTAACCTAAAGGTGAAGAGCTAAAGAGCCTCCCAATCCGACGAAAATAAGATCCAAAGCTACATTCGCTTTACCACCACCGCTTCCCCATATGCCGTCCACATTGCTCTCACGTTGGTGTGAGTCATGTAAGCCCTTGAAGTTGCCGACAAAGTCACAGGCTACTTGGCTGGTCATTCTCTCACTAGCTTACTTTGTAAACATGAAGTGCACAGAGGACACGGTTTCTCATATCATGTATAAAAAGAATGTAAGTAATATACGTGTCATAAGGAATTACTGTCGTAGTACATGACCACCAGAAGTGTAATAGGCTTGGCGAGTAGGCATTTGCGAGTAGGCGGGGGTACTGCTGAGATTGGATTTTCTCTCTCTCTCTCTCTCTCTCTCTCTCTCTCTCTCTCTCTCTCTCTCTCTCTCTCTCTCTCTCTCTCTCCGGTGGACTTTTACTCTGAACCTGATTTGCGTGCATCATCTGAAGGAAAACAACGAAGACAACTGGTTCAAGGCAGAGCCACGGAATATGCTGCTGGGAGAAGGAGCATTCATTCGCACCCCTTGAACTCCCTTCCCATAACATCTCTGTCCCCCTCCCGCTCCTTCTCTCCCTTTTCTCTTGCCCCTTCTTCTCTGTCTAACCCTCTTTCACCCCCCCTCTCTTCCTCCCCTCCACTCCTTCTCTTCCTTCCTACCCGCCACTCCTTCTCTCCCTTCCTACCCGCCACTCCTTCTCTTCCTTCCTACCCTCAACTCCCTCTCTCCCTTCCTACCCTCCACTCCCCACACCCTCCTTAACCTCGTCGCGCCGGGACACCAATCAGCTTGGAACCAAGGTCAAAAGAAACAGCTTGGAACATTACATGGCTCGTATTCTCGTTGGTTAAGGAAGTTCCCTAACACCTCATCCTTAGTTATTTATTTTTGGATTTGAATGATTAACATCTTTTTGTACGTTTTTCACGCAGAGTTTGGCGATATTGAAAGTATTGTGTTACACAGAAGATGGCAGGAAGGTGTAATAAGCAAAATAAATCGTTTAGGAAAGGGTATTAGGGAGTTTCCATTACCGACGTGAATTCGGACCCATGACTCTCCTCTTCATTGTGCCCTCATCTGCCATCCCCTTCGGCCTCTTGGAAAACTAGATCTGCCACTAAAGATCGTCTTGCTACTTTTACTGACATAAGCTGATAACTGTCCTGGTTAACGCTTTGGGCCGCATGTTGATACTGAATTCATGCTACTGACACACGGTATATTGTTGGCTCCAGGCATAGGTTGAGCCTCTGCTGTGACCTCACGCATCAGCGCTAATTGTTTTTGTGATTTAACTAAGCGGCTATAATGCATTATACATAAATCTTTCACTTCAATGTATGACCGTAACACAAATTAAAGTTCATATTTTCATCAATAAATATACAGGTTTATTGTTTCTAATGAGTAGAAATTCATCAGCTGAAACTCTGATCCTTCCAATCATCTCTTTCTTTACGAACTTCTTACCCGTGTGGCCCATTCGTGAAGACGTGTGTGTTGACCATCAGGGGGAGGACAGACATCTCCATCGTTTGGGAAATTAGTTTTATTTTGTATGTGGACAGTTTTACAGAGACACGAGTATCTGCTCAGTGTTTGACGAATACATTGCGGAAAAAATCGAACCACCTGTAACACGCACCAGTAGAGGTAAGGTTTTCATTGCACTTCGCCAATTGTAAATTTTCTTCAGACGGAACTGGGATATTTGTTTCTTTGACTGAACACTTGAAATTACAAAGCTGTGGTCCAGTGGGTGTCAAATTGTGCAGAATATTATTCTGAAAGTTGGTGTGTATCAAGCTAATGGCTTAAGAATCTCTTCATAGTGGTCAGACTACCGTGAAACTGAAGCATTCCTTCAGTGTCTACGGTGACAGATTGTTCACGTACGAGTATATGTACCAGGAACTTTTTAAGTTCGAATGTACTACCACAATCAAAAGATAGCTGACACCTTCCTGTCGACTTTGGTGATGCAAGGTGTTAAATTACATCATTCTATATAATACCAATACAAAGCACACAATAAAAAGTGTGTGGGAGGTGAGTATGTTGTGTGATATTGGTGAAGGAATGGGAACTATGGAAGGCAGGACACACTACTGGCAGGAGGATTATCGGCGAACTTTTGCTCGTGATGGCACCTGCAGCCTTGACCTTCTGTTGACGTTGTATGTGACCGCTGTTGGGGAGCCTCGGAAAACTGCCACCAGTGTGAGTTTCCGGGCTTTACCACTTTACCTGAAACAGAAAAACCTCTCTTAGTCATTGTTCCATTTTGTCAGTGAGTCAGATACTTTTAAGGTTCAGAGAAAGATCATAGCTTTATAAGCAATAGTGGGAGCAAGAGAGCCATGTCGGAAATAAAGTCGAGATTGAACCTTCTCAGTAAGATGGGGTACATTTAATTTAATTCTCGCTAGTACCAGGTGACTTTATTCAACTTGGGAGAGTCGTCTCATAGGGAAGGAGGTTTATGAGTTATATCTAACCTCCAGTTCGAGATTCTCTTACAAAAAATAGAATCGCTTGGAGACAGCAAGATTAACATGTAAAAACCATGTCATACACGTCATGGAAGTGAAGAGTTTAACCCAAATATCTAAAGCTCTA